>NC_079525.1:12592599-12892599 GCF_003711565.1 Takifugu flavidus
TCTATTTCTGCCACATTTGATTCTTTCAGCTTTAATTAATGCATCACCCATGCACCACAACCGCTGCACGGTAACGTGCAAAAATCCTGTTTTTCCTGGCTTTACAATGACACGGAGCTATTTATTTCTCGTTTACCCATCAAGGATATACACATTGGAACTTTTGAAAACCCCAAATAACAAAACTCGACACTCATTATCAGCATGTTTGAGGCTCACAATGGATGTAGATGATTAATCAGGTGAATAAAGCAAATCCACAGCTGTTTCAGCAATTTATTCATGGTAGCAAAATCATACACAAGACAATAAAGCCCAATCAGGTCTTAATATTTTCCCCTTCGCAGTGCACAATTCATGACTTGCACTTAAAAATAGTGCTTTTTATACAGTATATATATATGTTACATATAGACTGATTGCCCTTACATGGTTGAACAGGTTCAAGTATAAGCTCCAATGCATACATTTGCTGAGACACTCCACCAAATAGACTGTTGTCAGATTACAGACCCGATCAAACAAACAAACAAACAAACAGATCTTAATATGCAAAGAAGAGTAGTAAGAGGGAGTGTGTGCAGTAAAGGAACAATATTGAATGAACAACAGGGCAAACTTAAACCATATGTCCCCCTCCACGGACCCTGACCAGACAAATATACCACTGAATGCCGATGACCTTGTTGCTATGACAACGAGGCAGCCCCAGGGGCCATGAGGTTACTTGAATAGTGGGGTGAAGTGACACAAATGTGCGTGTTTGGGGTGACGTAGGGTGTAAAAAGGAGTGAAAGTAAGGTTGTTTTTAATAATGGCCTCAATCTGGCGGCGCTGCAGCCACTTTTTCTTGGTTTAAAAAAGAAATAACACAGTAAAGAATGATTCCACATATGGCCCATAGTTACTGTTTTAATGATTTTGGGGCTGCATGAAAAATACAAGCATGAAGGGAAAGACTGGGATGAGCGGAATAATGGAGAAAGAGCAGAAGGAACCATCTCCTGAGTGTGTGATGAGGCCCACACAAGACTTACTGGAGGTTTGTGACCTCCCTCACACTCCGAGAGCACCACCAGCACGGGCGCCCCGGCCTCCCTCGCTAACGTGGCCAATTAAATGTCAACTTTCATGTCATTGTTACAACTTTCCGTTGACGCGTGCTGGTGGTGGCAGCACCGTTGCTACGCTGCTGCTAAATTAGGAGGCGAAGAAACGCAGCGGTCGCGCCGAAGCAACGGCTGTTTTCTAACCAAAAGCACAAAGGCACGCGATGTTAACAGTTTTAAAAAATAGAAACCCAATTGGCGCCGCCTCTTACACACCACGCTGAGGAATCTCTGAACAGATATGAAGGAATTAGCGTAAAAAGTGTGATGATGGAGACAACAGAGGAACAGCTGATGGAGGAGCAGCTTTTGCACTGCTAAGCTTCTGCCACATTCATGGCCCGCCAGTAGCACCCCCACTCCCCAGCCCAAAAGGCGACTTTACGTCTGATCTGGCTGTCTCCTTGGTGACACAAACACTAATCCCTCATTATGGGATGTTGGCTGTGGCGCCCTGAAGCCTCTTTTTTTTTCATTTCCATTTCACAGCACTTTAAATGACTTTAGATTACTGTAATCTGGGACCACTGAAGCAGACAGATTAGACTGAGATCATTGCCCACATAAAATATGAAAAGAGGGGTTAAAAACACACCAGTCTACTGGTTAACACACTTCAGAGCACACATGCACACCCCTTTTTTTTTTTTTTAAACCCAACATATGATACATTAATATGTACGATCAACTTCTCAACCAACAATTCCCCAAAGGAAAAATCATTTCTAAACGTCCTGCAGGAGGCAGGTCACATTTGCAAAGCTTTATTTTAAAAGCAGCATTTTGGAGTGTTTGATTGCAAGTAAACTGTCACCGGTTATGTGATTTGACAGCTATAGCAGGTTGGTTAAAGTGTTATTGTCATCGAGCAGCAAAGAGCGGTGCAGCAGGCACCCTACTGTAGTGTGTCATGGCATATGAGGGACAGGGCACAACAGTGTTTCAGCCCAGTCTCCGCGCTCTTTATCCCCCACTCAGCTGGTGCGTTTCCTTTTGAGTGATTCCAACTGTGACGGACAGAAAAGGAGCAAAGTGTCCGTGTATGAGGCCAAGCCAACATTTTATCCACCAATTGCTGGAAAACCATACCTCACTCTCTACTAACTTCAGCCTCCCAAGTGCATCTTTGGCAGCTTCCTAAGTGAGCAGAAATGAAAGTTTACACAGCCAAATCAAGGCAAACCTGCACAAATCTGAGGCAGAAGCGAGGCGGGCCTGCGCCGGTACCCACCCGGTTGCCTTGGCTGGAGAACTTCTTCACCGAGTCGGCGAGACCTTGAGTGAAGCGCTGCAGCACGTTTTCGTACTCTGAAAGGAAATGATGGCCTCATTGTTTAGCTTTAATTTAAATCCATCGTGTGCAACGTTGCGCGTGGAAGCCCCATTTGGGTCAGTGTGATAAATGTTTTACAGATGGAGGGAAACATCCGGGATGCTAGGACGGCTACTTTTGAGAGCAGTTGCAAAAATGAGGGAGCTTTTTTCCCTCTATCACACTGGCTAAAATGGGATTTCCTTCTTGTCTGTTTCTAGTGTTACCACTGAGCATGGCTGGGGACGCTCGTTCCAGCTGGGCCTTCTGCCACTGCAGTCTGTGCGTCACCTCTTTGTGTTGATGTATGAGGTCAGACGGGGGATCCTGTCGCATCTTTCTGCATTCTGCAAGCTGTCAGACAGGCTTGGTCACCAAATAGCTCCTCTTCTTCTATTACAAGTCCACAAACACATATTTACCTTCCTTTCCAAGCGCTCCTTGTCGTAGTTCAGAAGGCTGAAGCTGTGGAGTTTGTACTGAGGAGGAGAGCTGCTGGAATGAGTCCTGCTGCTCGCTTCATGTCTGGGCTTAGATCGAGGAGATGGAGCCTCAAGTAGGAACATACACATAGGGTAAACAAACCATCTCTTCTTCACAGATTGACAAAAGAGGACGAATATCCAACAGAGATAGTGAGAGAATCATTTTCTAGCAGCACGCCATTACTCCTGATCTTAGTTGAATGGACCTTTCAATGCTGTCATTTCCTCTTGTCTGTGACTTGTCTATAAAACCTTGCTCCTCCCAAAAAAGGTTAAATTTTACAGCATAAAAAGTAAAACTATACCAGTCTAGGATAAACAAGGACAGGAACTGACTCACTCGTTCTTTTTCCTTCTGTGGAGGAGAAAGAGAAGACACTGGATCAAGAACCAGCCACTTCTCTGTTACCGGCTGGACCTCGACTCCCGATAAAGGCTCTCGGATCTTCACCTTCACCTCCAGTTTGCCACCTGTAGTTTTACGCCCGTCCATGACCTAAGACACACACGTATAAGGTATCGGCTAGGTTCTGTTCGTGGATGTGTGTTCTTGCCCAGGTTTAGGTGTTTTCCAGAGTCACCTCAATGATCTCTCTAACATCACTGTGGTTTTCTAGAGCCTCCAGCTTCAGCTGAGCAGTGCCCACCAGCTTGTCTGTCTTAAACAGGCCTCTGAAAAGACAAGGTTTCAAGGTTGACTTGACTTCAAAATTGACTGAACATTTGCCCAATTAAAAGAAAGAGTTCCTGTATTTAGTTCATTAACTTCACTACGCAGGCAATAACACTCCTACAGACACTCAATGAAATTACCCTTTATGGATGATTTCAAATTTAATGCCTTTAGACTGGATGATGCGTTTGAAGCCTCTGTGGTTGCGGTTAATGCAGAGTTTGAACTGTTCTTTAAACTCTGGGTTGTTGGTGTTCTTTACTGTGCTGGTTTTGTCCCTCTGGGCCTCCTCCTACACACGTAAATGAATGCATCAAAGCACAGCACAAATACTGACAATCCTCCACAGACCCACTCTGCACTCTACTAAAGTCTTACCGAGCTGGGAAAAGGAAACTCAAACTTCACACTCGCATCCAGATCATTCGGCGAAACACCTGAAGGCAGAGGAGGAGCTAGGTGTGAATATACCTTTAACACTTTAGCGCCTGGATATAGAAAAGGTCTAGATGGGCCTTCAGTACCTGAGGGGGCTGGCAGGTTGATGCCTCTGACGATGTAAAGAACCATCTCGGTAGCTGTCAGGTTTGCGTAGACTCTATACATACAATCAAATATAAAGATCATCTAGAAACAAGCCACAGGAGCAAGAAAAAGCAATCTGCTAGCATCGCTGCCAGTGTTCCTTAGTTGGGAGGTTTGAAACTGGAGTACATCCAGATTAAGTCACCATGACTCATGAGTAGATCGCCAATCATCTCTGTCAAAAAATGTGCGTGTAAAGTAGTCATGAGAGCTATTAGTATTCTTTTGAGAACTAACTTTAAAGACTACAGAAGACTAAGATGATCTGCCGTTTGAAAGTCCAAAAGAACAAAGATATTTCATTCACCATTTAGCTTAATGGTTTAAAATGACTTCATTGTGAAACACATGTCATTCAAAAGAGCACATTATACATAATAATATCCATGATTAGGTCATGTCTGACTTGAGGGTGTTGAGAGTCCTCTCCTCTGTACGGCACTTTGGGACTTGCAGACCCTTGGAAAAGGCATTCTTTAGTATTTCAATGTTCTTTCTGCACTCCTCAGTCAGTTTCTCATACCTGTGAAGATAAAGAAAATGAATTTACAGTGTCAGCCTATGAATAAATGTGTGTTAAAACTTACCCTATATGCCTTATGGTGAAGTATAAAACCAGCGTGTTAGTTCTAATATGTGTTAATATGTGTTAATGCCGTTAGCAGATCTGACTGTCAGACTGTGGCTGCTGGTGTCACTTTGTTGAAAATGTATTTTGTTTTTAAAATCAGAATAAAAAAACAGAAATATCTCTTACCGCAGCGCCTCGGGCACGCTGCCCACGACTACAAAATTCTGACCGCAGCTCAGGCATTTCTGTAAAGACATGAATATATCCAAAACATTGACCAAATCCTTTAAAATAATACAAACATCTGTACAAATTCAGGAGGCACACTTTCATCTAAACATAAGATCGGAGAGTTGACCTCATGCTGCTTCCGCAAAAGCCCCATTAGGCTGTGGTACTGCTCGCTGGCACGAGGGGAGACGGGGGAGGAACGTGAGCGAGCCAGGGAGTAGTCCTCATCGCTGACCGGCACGCTGGGAATCTGTCGGGAATGACGGAAATACAAATGTTCTTGAACAAAAAAGCATATTCATAACCATAAATAACCCGTCAATTAAATAAAATGAAGGATTTCAGAGCAAAATAAAAGAGACACAGGCATGATGGTCTGAGTCAATGTGAGGCTGAGAGAGTTTGATGAAAAAAGATGTTAAATAAGAGTTGGATGATATGCAGGGATGTCATGAGGGATCTCTGGGAACTAGAAATAAAAGTAATTGAAAATACTGAGTGGAGCGAGGCGCAGAAGTGAGACACGAATGCAGGTAAAGTCACGACGTGCACATGAAGGTGTTTTGATAGCACTCCATGTTTGCACCTTTCCACTTTCTTCTCTTCACACTTTGCTGTCACACATTTCTTTTGCATGTAACATGTTTAACTCTGACAATTCTGCTTCATGCAGCAGTGCTTGAAAATCAACGCGTATTTCTAACCTTGCTAATATCAATGGGGAGGCCGGACTTGGCAACTGTAATCATCTGATCTAATCCCTTGGCATGTCTGAGATGCTGTGTGGCTCCCGTGATGTCCTGAAACATAAGCGAGCAGCGTTCACATGTCAAAGGAACAAGAAGAGGCATAAATATAAACACAAACATGGCTGAGAATCTATCAGGAGCTGAGAGGGAACATATATCAAGAGCTTACCTTCATGTGTTTGGAGCGCAGTGCTGCACGCATAAAAGCCTGTTTCCTTAGCAACAAGAAATCAAGTTGCTGCTGAGCTGCCAGGATAATTGTGAAAGAAGCGCAAATGTTAAAACTTTGTTTGGTACCGCTCATGTTTATAAAGGTAGAGCAGTGTTCATGCAATAGAAGCATCAAACCACTTGACGCTTGCTTTAATTAGACTGAAATGACAGCTTATACACACCTTTAGGTCCCAGGTTTACAGGTGAGGTGTCTCTCGGTGCCTGGGGAGCAGGAGATCTTGCTTTCTGAAGAGGAGGGTTTACTGCAGGCTGGGAACAAATGAGATGAGCAATGAGACAAATACAGCAAGTGCACATAGAGATTGTTGTAGAGCATAAAACACCAGCTTGATGAACACCTTAAGCACTTTTTCCATGGCAGTTTTGTATTAATTTTATTTTTATTAGTCTACAGTAGCAGCACAGTGCAGGTACAAAACAGCTAAAACTGTAAAGACCACAAAGTAAAAAAAGCTAAAAGCTAAAAGACAACTAGACAAACCAGGCCATCTGTTAAAGCATTTGGAGTGGTTCTACCTTGGCAGCAGCAACTCTTTGTCCACCATCTTCTTCCTCGTCAGCGTCTGCATCCCGGTTAGCTAATTTCAGAGCTGTTTCCAGGACACCCATGAAGTTCTGCTGACTCCCCTCTGAGCCCTGAAGTGGTGGACAGCCTAAGAGAGTGCACACGTGCGCGCGCACACAACTGTAAGCACAGTTTGAAAGCCATCTCAAAACATTCCTTCGTCAACTTACCCGGCGGCATGGGTAGATCGGACAAGTTGACGGGTCTGCCAGCTTTGTGTGCTTTGATGGCATCCTGGTATTGCTGTAAAAATAGACCGAGAAAATAAATCGACCTAAAAACCCTTTGCTTCTTTTACTTAAATAGAAATGACAACAAAAACATGACAAGAATGATAGAAATCCATTAAACATTCCATCCATTATCATGGGAATCTATTTAATTCTGTTCCTGCTCCAGCTAAATTACCTTTATTTATAGTTTACAATAAATATAGAGACATTTCCTCCTCAGAAATAGGAAGAATTTGCTTCAAAATCAGTTATTTAAGTTCAAGCTAAGCTCCGTACCTTGACAATCCGCTGATGCATACGAGCTTTGCGATCATCTCCTTTGGTCTTGGCTCCCTCTGCTGCCGACTTGTATATATCCATCCTCTGCTGCAGGGCTTCAGCCACACTGCTGGGGGCAGGAAGTTCTTTGCAGAACAGGTGCGCACACAAAAACAGGCCGCTTGGTTTTGTTTTTAATGTGCAACACATGTCTAATCCACGTACGCTACAGATCAACTTGTCTGATCAGAAAAGCCCAAAATCTTACCGGCAGCGGCAACCGTTGCAGCCGGAGTAGCCGGAGTAGCTGGAGCAGCCGGAGCAGCAGCAGGCACAGGGGAAGGTTGGTTAGAAGCTGCTACCGAATTTCCTACAAAGCAATCAGTTGGACTTTGATGTCGTTAGATTATATATACGTGTACGTTATATATTCATTCATTTTAGACAAAAAACTGACCAGGAGGAGGAGGCAGTGAGCTCAGATCCACCAGCTCATCTCTGTCTAGTGCCTCAACTACTGTGTCCAGCTTCTGCAATTGAGCAGGACATCTTGAGTAAAAAGACTTGAATCTGTTGACTATTTAGACAAAACAACAGAGACATTGATTCATACCTTGGCGGTGATGTAGTACAGTTTGGCCTGATCAATGTTGCCACTTTGTTTGGCTTGTATAGCAGCAATTTTGTACTCCCTCTGTCTGGACAACACCTTTTGTTTCATCTCTAAATGAAAGAAAAACAGGCACAAGCAACATTTGCACATTAACATGTGTGAATAAACAAATGAATGAAACCGGATTATAAAATAATGAAGATACGTTTTTTAAAAAAAAAAAAACTGTACTTGGTACCTGTTTTAGAAATATTTTAAGAGAAAAAGAGCAACTGATTTATCTCTCCCCAAAAGATAATAAGCTTTCACATGTTCCTGTATTTACCGGAGTGCGAGGCATCAGGCTGGCTGGGTGTGAGGGGAGAAATTGCAGGTGTTTCTGGGGTAACTGCACAAACAGCTTTTTGAGGTGGGATCAAATGCATGGGCTTCGTATTCGGGGTCACTGTTGAGGCCTCCTTCACAGGTCTCTCATTCGTGGGAGGAGAGGACACCGTTGTAGGCTGAGGTGGCTCTTTTTCCTGGATCGATTCCGGTTTGGCTGTGGCATTTGGCTTTCCACCAAGAGCAACAGGAGGCGGGATCTCCTCTTCATTGACAGATTTTCCCTTTCTGACAGACGTAAGCATGGACTGTAGTGTCTAGAGTCGTAACAACACAACATAATTGTCAACACGAGTGGGAACAAATGAGTAAATTGGCAAAATGAATCCTACTTTTACATTCCCAGTTACCTTTAACCCTCTCTCATATCGCCTAACTTTACTGGTCTCTCCTGCATCTTTGGCGTTAGAGATGGCAGTCTTATACATTTCCAAACGCTGGAGTAGGACAGACTCTACTCCAGTTGCACCACTGGGGGCTGGAGGATGTGCAGGATGAGATGTGATGGTCACTTTGGGAGCAATTGGTGTGACAGCTGGAGGGGTAGGAGCAGGACTTTCTTCCTCATCATCCTCTAAAACCTCATTTAGTTCTGCCTGTAAACAAATAGCAATCGCACTCAGGCAACTGACATGTTTCAATACACCAATAAAACCAGTATGTCGACAATATTCTGATATTTAGTCAAATACATTTCAATCAGTTTCGTGACAGTGACAAAAGAGTGAAATCAAAGTTAAAATTGATGCAGATGCATTACCAGCAGATCTTCATCATTCAAATCGCCATCGTCAATGTCAACGTCGTCCAGGTCTTTCATACACAAAGCTGCCATCTGCTCTATTTCAGCCATAGCAACAGGAGCTGCATGTTGACCAACACACTATTAGGCTGAATCACTTGACATCAAATTTAAGCATAAGCATATGAGTGGAGACAGAGAGAGATTAATGCATTAATGAGTTTTTAACCTTTGTGTTCATTTTTCCTCCCTTGTTGTCTCCCTCCACCACCTCCTCCCATTAGTCTCAGGAGCTCTTCCTCCAACTCTTCATCATTTCCATCATCATTTATCCCTCCATCTGGGGTCAGATCAAGGAGCAGCCCCATCTTTGACAGTGGGGAGGAGACTTGCTGAATTATAACTATTGACACACTATCAGCTATAATCCTTCACACAAATCATTGAATGGGTACATGGGTGTTACCTGTTTGGCTCTAGCCGCCCCTTGGCCCCGAGGAGGGGGGTTCCTACTGCGACTCATGAATTCTCAATACCCTAAAGTAAATGGAGAAATACAATGAAACGGCTCAATGCAAATTTTTTTTTTTAAAAAAAGGTTTTTTTTTGTTCATGTTTTTTTTTGTTTTACTAACGTGGGCATTACTACAGATAATGACATACGTGTGGCCAGTATGCACATGTACTGTAGAACAATTCAATGTGCACAATAATATTTTTATTATGTTTCTCTGTTAGCCTTTAACCTATATCCTTATTAGCTAGCAGCTGCAACAAATTATCTGCTAATTTAACTATTGTAAAGCTATTTACCTTGTCAGTTTCGCGGAGGGTGTATTAGCGTCACAGCAAGCCGGCTCTTCAGTTTGATAACTTTTGAAGAATTGCAGAAAATTACAACCATATAAAAACTGACGAACGTACATTAACGTAGCGCTACAAAACAAGATCAACAAGCCGTGGAAATTACTTCCGACATTGCGTCTCCAATGGCAACGCACAGTCCGCTTTACGGCTTGCTGAAACGCGGCCTTCACTAACGTAAAACACGCACATTCGACGTTGTTCGAGCCAGGTGGGTAATTTGGAAAGTAATGGATCAGCAATTTCTGAAAAAATCTTCTGTAAATAAGTTGACCCATCTAAATATAATAATATAATACATTCCTCAAATACCAGAAGCCAGATACGATCATTAATTACATTTACTTTTGGAAGGAGAGATTTATAGAGGAAAAGTGGGGACGACCGATAATGTCAAGTTTCCAGGAGCTAGGCTACTCATGCTAATTAGCGTGAATAAGTCTTGAGTGATTTCCCTCCAATTGCTTAATTTAATTTCTATTTTTCTTTTTTTTTGGAAGAGTTTGGGTCCCTCATATCAAAAGAGGAAATATTTATTTAATGCCATGTCAGAGGTGGACAATGTTCAGGCTCCTGTCTTTAATCAGGTAGTTAATACACAGCAAACTTTATTAAGTTTCTTTATGGAGTCCTTTAATCTAATAAATGTACAATTCTAGGTCACAGAAAGCAATAAAACAGTGGATGCCACTTTACCACAGCATCAACCAGACTCAAACTCAGCTGCAGGGCACCAGGAAGCTGAAGATGGAATAGATGAGGGGGCAACAAAACTGCCCTCACAAGATGTGAGCGGTACTGTAACTACGGTCACCAGTGTCACTAATTCCCAGTCGGAGGGACTTGCAGTAGATCCAGATACTAATGCAAACCAGAATGGACAGGCCGAAATAGGATCGGTGGAGCAGAGCGGATCACCATCTCAAACACAAACGGATGTACCTCAGAACATCCTGCCAACTTTGGCTGTAGATTTGGGATCCTGCACAAGTGCTTCAAATGGGGAAAAAGAGAATTCCCTGTGTGACCTGGAGGGAGATGAGGAAACCAATAATAAAAGATGCAACGGTACAGCTTTGGCTGATGTCACACCAGTTATAAATGAGGAAGAAGCGGAGTCCCCTCCTAAAAAGAAGCAACGTGTGGGTATGTGCGTGCTGACATGAAGTGAGATTCTACTGTCGAAGATATGTGGAAAAAATGGGCAAAAGCACAATGACGGAAGATGAGCAGTAATGCAATAATAGTGCACCCTACAGCTCAAAGATAAATGTATTTATCTCATGATCTGTTCCAGCAGAAAGAGCTGCAGAGCAGAGTGGGACAGAGGTGCAACCCCAGCCCACAAATGGTCCAGAGGATAGTAGGTTAGAATAATTTAAAATAAAATAACTTCATGTTATGAAATGTCAATTAATCAACATTTAGATATTAAAATATTTAAAAAATGAATGTCTACTTAAGGGGGCCTTATTAATTGTGGTATGCAGAGTAAAGTCAAAGAAATAGTCTTAAGAGTTTCTACACATTTTATATAAACAAGTATTTATGTATATTTTTAAACCTCTTATTTAATTCACAGGAAAGAGGCTCCCAGTGCTGAGATCAACTCAGATGAAACCAGTGTTTTGTGTGGTCCAGGCGGCTTTAAGAGTTGTGAAGATCAAGAGGTCAAATTGTCTCATATATTGTGTTTGCATATGGTTTTATTACTTTGCCCATCCAGGATACACTAGACATTCTTTTCAGGTTTTTTTTTACCCACCATCCCTCTAATAACTACTAAAACCTAATCAGGGTTAGAAGAGAATGACCTGAGTGGCTTGTTGCCTTCAGTTTTCTTTAATGCCATCAGACATGATTTCATGGAGATAGATGGATGTTGCAGCTGCTAAATGTCCTTTTTTCCTTGATCGCAGTAGAATCCACCCAGTGCTCGTTCTCCTGTTGCCTGCTCTGAACAGCAGCAGACCATGAACCTCACCGACACAGCCGACCTCCAGTTCCTGGATTATGTTTCAGACTCTCAGCTGAACACCATCGCGCTGACGTAAGAAAGTTGGGAAGAGGGACAAAATTCACATGAACCCTGAGGGGTGACAATGGGGATGAAGGATCGGAGAGTTCGCGACCCTACCCAGACTAAACAAACTCCCAGTGAAAACATTCTTAATGGCTGGTTGAGTTGAAGTTTGGGAAATCAAATTCAGTCCCACTTAGTTTTAAGTTTTACTGAATGACTTAACAGGCTGTAGATCAAGAAAAACTACAACTTTGCAGCTAAAGTGTCTCACTAAAGATTGTAAGCAGGATAAAGACTAAGAAAAGATTAAATTAAAGATGAAAGTAGGTAAAGACATCTCAGAAGAAGCATTAATCTGTTTATTGTAACGTTATATTCCATTAACAGTTGCTCTTTTACATTTATTGTCAGAAGACAAATAAGAGTCTTAAATAGAATAGAGTAGCTGTTACGAACTATCACTTTTTCATCTATGTTTTTTCCATCCAGTGAGGATTTAATGATGGAGGCAGACCTTCATTCCCCCGAGTGTCCTGATGTCACAGACCTGATGCGTGGACTCATTCAAGAACTCTCCTCACTGAAGTCAGGGAATCTCTTTTTTGTTCGCTCCCTTCATTTCTACTCTTTAGATTTAGAAACTTGTGATTTGCAAGTTAGTTTTATTTCCCACCTACCCACCCACCTGAGCATGAAATGTGTCTGGGTTTCTCTCTTGCAGTCAAAAGGTCATGGCCGCTCACAGAGACCTGGAGAATCTGCACCGCAGCAGCAAAGGTTTACGCAACTCTCTGCGTTGAAGACTGGTTTTAAGTTTTTTTACGTTGGCCCCAGTGTTTGCTGGGTAATGAAAGCAGATGGTTTCTTGCATTACAGAGAGGACGACTGTTCAGTTTCATGGAGACGTTGTGGAATAAAGCGTTTAAAAACATAAAACAAACGTCACATCTTTGTCCTCCCACATCATTTACACATCATCTGACCCTCAAAACAGCTGGAAAACATTGGAATGGGTGTTACAGAAGGCCTCAGAGCAAACGTGCCAGAGCATTCAAACCACAAAACAAACACAAACGTAGAAGAGGTGCAAGTAAATTAAGTCATTAATAGTCAATCTACATTTTCAAACTGTGGGGTCGGGTTTGGACGTGATGGACAAGGAGCTGTATGTGCTGTCTACTTTCGGATAAAAGCGTGAGGAGCTTTGAGCCCCATGGACCCACACAGGGGACACACGTGCTTGTATAAGGCGGGACACAGAAATTGCCCAGTTGGAGTGTTGAGGTAGTGGGATCCATACAAATACTCTTTGTTGTTCTTGCAGAATTGGGTCATCCTGGGCTCCAGTGCTTGTGGCTTCGGGACCCTGCAGCTTAGCATCACCTTGGTCGCACCTTTAACGTAAGCATGTGTGGAACCTGGTGTGGTCACTGGCGTTTTCACATTGCTCCCGCAATATAAAGAGCCCTGACCTGAAGATTCCAAGGACGCATCCCTCACGAAGCCACTTTCAGTGTTTGAAAATAGTGACATAAGGGACCCGCACGGCTCCTGCAACCTTCTGGAGACTGGCAGCGAGGGCGCGTACTGGCGGTTTTGGATAATCTCTTTAATTACATCCGACAAGCCAAAGTAGTCTTTCCACATGTGGAAGGGTTCATAGTTGGGCTCCATGACGTGATGGAAGCCCCTCGAGGTGACAAACATTCCAAAGACAGATAATTGATAATTGAGCACACACTGAAAAAAGGGGAGAAGTGGAGCTGTTCAATTTACAAATAATCAGCTCGTTTCAAATACATGATCTGGATGAGAGGCAGCACTGACACAGATGAAAGGCAGCACTGACACGGATGAAAGGCAGCACTGAGATCAGAGACCACATCCCTTGATCCTCAAGCCAGGAGGCCTTTGATCGCCGAGCACATTTTTCCTTTGCATAACTACTGTTCTGAACTGCATTTACCCTTTTGTTGCAGCTTCTTATACTTACGATATCTTGGCCTACATCTGTCTCTTGTATAAATCTGTATGTTAGCAACTCTGGCAACTCTAAGTTCACCATCTCTGTAACCTGAAGCTTCCTCACCGATCTCAACTCGGAATAAAATATATAAAAGCCTAGTTGGACGTTATCGCACCTCCCACCAGAAGCGCCCTCGATTCTCTGACCGGAATCATAGTCCATAACCTGCCACCTCTCCAGCAACCCTCAACTCTTGAATATAGCATACAACAGTCGCTAGCGTAAATCAGTATGCATGTGGGCAGCCGACGGGCACACAGCAAGCATGTCCATGGCCGCAGGGAGAAATCTCGTAAAGGCTCTTAAGCACCGAGAAGCTGTCCAGCAGCTTTGGTTGGGTCAAATGGGTTTTCCTGAGACTACTGACCTTCTTGTGTGCTCCATCTTGGTTGCCTTTCCTGCAACGAGCTACCAGTCCGAAGGGTTACACAAAGGCTCTGAAGTACAGTCAAGTGGTGTGACCTACACATACACCAGCATAGGCCCTGTGCTCTGCTATACTAGCTCTACTAGTTCCTGAAATTCAGAAGACATCTTTAATGTTTTTAAACATTGGAACCAGTTATTAGTCAGACACACCTTAATTACTTCAGTACGGTAAATTAAGAATATTTGGAAGAGTTATGGCTAGATTACAGTTGATGCACAGATTGTATTTGCAACAGTTGCCCTATAAACCATTGTGGATTAGTGCGGCCCCTTTCCCCATAAATGTATTGCTGCCAATTACAAATACACAACAGAAATTGTGAGTACTTCACTAAAAATGCATACTGTGACTTTACACTCACCCATACAATGAGGCAACCATGTTGCACAGTCTATTTTGCTTTATGTGGCAGTGTGAAGCTTGTTTGGAATCACCTTCAAGTAAGAGTGAACTTGCTCATTACAAACTTAAACATCCACACTTTGGACACATTACCCATTAAGCTGCCCATGCTGATTCAAAACTGAATTCTTTAGTTATTCACCAGAGTAGGGTTCATTCCATGCATGTAGATCAGAGACCAATGCAGCATATTGTATTTTCTTATCATATATGTGGATGTAAGGCTTTGGCAACAGAAAGAGACTACTTCAGTTAGCTTACAGCACATCTTAAGCGGAATGAGAGCGTTCTCTGTACATTTTTATATTGCACATTTCATACATCATAACTATGACCTTTGTTTAAAAATATCAGCTGATGATAGCTTTCCACCTGAGCTCTTCATCCCATGTTAAATCTTCTTGAGGTTAGCTGTTCGTGGGTCAGAATCTGGATTACCAGAGTTTGCAGAAATCTTTCAAATATGTCATCTAAGATGACAAGTCTTTCCTCATTGTGGATGTATTATGTGCCTGGTACACATACATTCTACTACAGATCCTTTGCACTAGAGAAACCTTCAACAGCAATTAAACTTATAGCACTCAACAATCTGATGGATCGAGTTGCATGGTAACCTTTGAAAGGCACGTCATCATTAAAGATAGGTTTGATCAACGCTATTTTTAAAACACTTGATTCCGGCAATAGGTTGAGGGGGAAAGATCACAAATTGCACGCTGATGGCTTCCCCGATAGCCCCACTTCACGTTTCCCCCTTCTGATTTGCATCTTATTTATAATGCTGAAATGACAATAAAGTATCCTGTATCCCATCCTGGACACACTAGATGTTCTTTTCAGGTTTTTCAGGCCTGAGTAGCTTAGCTAGGTTAGCTTCAGTTTTCTTTAATGCCATCAGACATGATTTCATGGAGATAGATGGATGTTGCAGCTGCTAAATGTCCTTTTTTCCTTGATCGCAGTAGAATCCACCCAGTGCTCGTTCTCCTGTTGCCTGCTCTGAACAGCAGCAGACCATGAACCTCACCGACACAGCCGACCTCCAGTTCCTGGATTATGTTTCAGACTCTCAGCTGAAAGGTCAAAAGGTCACAGAGACCTGGAGAACCTGAAGACTGGTTTTACCGTTGTTGTTTGTTTTACGTTGGCCCCAGTGTTTGTTGGGTAATGAAAGCAGATGGTTTCTTGCACTACAGAGAGGACGACCGTTCGGTTTCAAGGAGAGGTTGTGAAATACAGGTCGATTATTGACATTAGTGTGCCATTTCTGACAATCCGGTATCCATTTGGGCAAAGAATAGAAAGTCAGCACAACAACTTTGTTAAGTAAATTTAAAACAAATGCACACACAATCGTCACAAGATTATTAAAACAGAATTATTTACACTTTTTTTCCCCACCTCCACAAGCTTACATGGTATTTTCAAAAAGCCACTTGCATAATGTTGAAAATAAAAACACAAAACTAGAACAAGAACGAGTCACACATTAAAAATGTTAAAAATATAGAAGGTGCGGTAATAAGAGTATTACTCATGAGTTCTCAATATTCAGCGTTGTCCGGACAGGACCCGGGAAGCAGGTGAAGTGTTTAAAAACGTCACATCTTTGTTATTCCAGACCCATCATCTGACACTCAAAACAGCTGGAAAACATTGGGATGGATGTTTCAGAAGGCCTCACAGCAAACGTGCCAGAGCATGCAAACCACAAATCAAAGCAAATATATACACATATATAAAAAAGTTGCAAATGAAGTCATTGATAACAAATCGTCCATCTGCGCGTTCAAACTTTCGGGTTGAGTTTGGACGTAACGTAAACGGAGCTGTACGTGCTGTCTACTTTCGGACAGAAGCGTAAGGTGTGAGCTTTGGGCCCTGTGGCCCCGCACAGGGGACACACGTACTTGCGTAGGAAGGGACACAAAACCTCACCGGTTGGACCTTTCAGCCAGTGGGATCGATACACCAACACGGACTCCTCGTTGTTCTTGCAGAATTGGCACAACCTGGTCTCCAGCGCTTGCGTCTCCGGTGTCCTCCATCTTCGCGTCACCTTGGCCGTGCCTTTAATGTCAGCGTGTTGGGATCTTGAGGCGGACGCTGACGTTTCCTCAACACCACAGCGATTTGAAGAGCCCAAAAGCAAAGACAAGGACATATCGTCCACGATGCCCCTTTCACAGTTTGAAAATAGGGACTCAAGGGACCGGCACGGCTCCTGCGATCTTCTGGAGGCTGGCAGCGAGGACGCGTACTGGCGGCTTCGGATGATCTCTTTAATTACGTCCGACAAGCCAAAGTAGTCTTTCCACATGTGGAAAGGTTTATAGTTAGGCTCCATAAACCGCGACGAGTGACGGAAGCCCCCTACGTGACAACAATCCCGAAGACAAGCAGTTGAACTGAAAACGGTTGTGATTGATAATTAAGTGCAAGAGACTGGTGGTGATCACGTGATCGGCGCACGTACTCGGGTCAACAAAAAAGGAGGCCTTCAGCGGCTTCCACCTTTTAGAAAACAAAACACCCCCCATATTTATTTATATATATCCCCCCATAAATCGTGACACCCCTGTTTTGTATAACTACTGTTTATAGGCAGTGTTAACACCAGCAGGCTTCCTGGCCATAAATCGCTTTAATCATGAAGAAACCCTTTCTTTCGATGATCAAAGTACCTCCTCCACTCCTCAGCCCAATATCATCATAACTTTTTGGGTTATTTCGATAACAGGGAGCTAACTAGTTTGACTTTAATTTTATTGTACAGCTTTTGCCACATCCCTTTTGCAGAACCGCCCAAAACATTTATATCATTCAATAAAAAATGTGGCAACTATAGTGTAAAACAGGACATGATGCTGTGTAATGGTGTTTTTTCCTCATAAAACATGCTCTGCAGCATTTATTGAAAACACTGAGTAACCTATATCTCACTGTAAATCCATTTGGTTTTTAAGTTAATGGGTTCCTAATTATGTGTTCACCACAGTTTTAATTTAAAAAATGACACACTATAATCACCACCTATCAGCTGTAGCTGAAGAGCAGAGACTGTGTTGAACATGTGTCCTGTGGGAAGATGTCATCCATCCATCTCGATTCGCTGCTTTGATTGAAGGATCTCACAAACCTGAAGCTGGAGGGAGGTCACCTTCGGGGAGGTTCTGGCTGCTGCAGCTGCCTCCACCTTTGAACTTCACCTCCTGTTATGTGGTCACCAAGGTTGAGCCAGATGTTTACCTCCAGTTTGCTTATCATGGTGCCCATCCACTCCAATTGACAGGGTCTTACCAATGTTATGGAAGTTTAAATGTTGATTTAACAAAAATCTCAGTGACTGAGCACGTGAAGTAATGTGGTGAGGCTGTGGCACAGCTTTATCGCCTTCCTGAGCTCAAGTCTCCCTCAAGCCTTTTCTCCTTCAACTTGGCTTCCAGGTGGAAGGTTCAACACATCCATGGCTACAGAGGAAAATAGTATATTGGTGAATGGTTTCATGGAATGTGAAAGCTAAGAAATGTTGCTTTTATAAAGCTAGCCGCTCTCACATGGGCCTTTATCTCGGGGTCTGTCTGTCAGTCTGTCCTTCAGTCTGTTGAGTTGCTGCTCTTGGCGCCTCAGTGCTGCCTCCTGCTGGTTGCTACGCAGCTGCAGGCGCTTGGACTGGTCACACGGGGGAGAAACCAACCCGACATCCATCCTCAGAGACTTTAATGCGCATTCTGATAAGTTTATTAAACAGGCACAGCTTCCCCAGGTAATTAGCGAGGTCGCCATTTTGAGATGAATAATAATTACAGACCATTTAAAGGTCAGAGCTCCACTTTTGTGACAGACTAAAAAGCAGAATAACAGCAACAGTCACAATAGTTTTCTGAACTGTTGTGCAACTGTCTATTCAATCAAATAGGAGGAGGTCTGAGGTCCAGAAGGAGACAGAGAGGATCAAGATCACTTTTGAGGGACACATTTGTGTATCCAGATATCAGGGCAAAGGTCAGAGGATTACCTGAGCAGTCTGGACACCTTCCAACTCTCCTTCAACCAAACATGGGAGAAATCTTCCACACAAACTAAGGTAGACAGCACACACATACACACACACTCTAACTTTAAACAAATATTACTTCAGACTAAAATAGATCAGTTGCTTGAGCAGGAAAACCTCAAAAAGAAGGTGATAGCATGTGGTGCTAATGACCCTTGGCAAGAAAAAAGACAAAACAACTAATTTCTGTCAGGAAAAAGCCATTTTAATAACTCAGTAGCGAGGATAAGAAAGATACAGAAAGAGTAGTAAAAGTGTTGTTTGTGTCAACGTGATTCCAGTGTGGAAAACCATCAGTCACATCAGTACGACTCACATACTGATGCGTTTCAAAGAAATTTAATCCATTTAGGTTTCACAAATTATAGGCATTAAATAAATACCAGCTCAAGCTACACATTAGTGTAATGCTTTGACATATTTTTAAGACAGGAATTAAAAAAAAGAATAAAAATCAACTGACCATGAGTGTCAAGAGAAGAAAGACAGAAAGGTCAACCATCACATGGCCTGTACTGACCGGGTAACAGACTTTCTACACTGCACCTAAATATTATTTTAGTATTTTCCATAAATACATTTAGCTTGGTTTGTGTATCAGTTGGCCACAAGCTTGAACACAGTACGTTTAAATTATTATTTGTGATCAGCACCACGCTCATATTAGCGCCTGCTCATTCCTCAGAAAAAAGCCGAAGCTTAAGAGGTCGATTCAGAGGGGCCGAATTTGTCTATGAGAAGCCGCCAGGAGCTGTGATATCAAGAGTGGACATATTAACTGCTTCATAAACCCCAAACAGCTGCATTATTTCAGTTAGCGTCAATAGCAGAACGTACAGAGGGTGGCCCTGCTTTAGGGCAGCAGATGAGAAATGATACTAAATAGTGTTGGCAAACAGGTGAAAGCTACCTTCCCATTAACCCATCTTCATCATCATCATCTCCCAAAGCTCATTCAGTCCACAGCAACAAGTAGGAATGGGGGAGAAGAAGCCTTTGTCGATCCATTAGATCTAGGTTCTTTCTGCTAAAAAAAACACAAAATACTTAGCTGAAGAGGACCTATATAAAAAAAAAATTCAAAAATGAGGAAAAAGGCTATTTCTTGGTGGTGAAAGCTATTCGGTGATCTTAAATTAGCCCCACACCCAATTTAAATCCTCCATTTAACTGCCCCCCATCCATTTCTCCTCAGTCTAAATTGCACTTGGAAATTCACCTCAGAACAGGGAGCAGGACTTGGGAGGTCGGAAGGGGTTGTCGCTGGAGGGGACCCCGACCAGGAGAGGATCCTTGGATGCATTTTGCAGACAGAAGTTTCTGAGCTCGGCAGCAGCCTGGGACACCTGCAGAGGCAGACATGGGATGAAGTTGCGCTGCTGCACGTTTACCTCGCCATTTCACCCCTGGGCACAGAATAACTGGCACTCTTTTGCATTAAATTTGCAAGCGAGTGTGCGGATATATGAATGCGACAGTAGCTCTGACTGCGGAGAAGTTCTGCTATTTATAGAACCGGGTCACTGCCCCCAAACGTTGGCGTTTTAAGAGTAATTCTGCGTTTTCTCCCAATCAGGTAGTTACACAATGTTACAAGTGACGGCGGAAACGCGACAGAAACTTCAGTCAGAGCTGCGAGTTTAGTCGGTAGTATCCATTTTAGCGTTCACTGGCAGAGAGAACTTTGGACTTCCAGTCGTGAAGTCCGGTCTGTGTCATTTCAGCAACAGTTGGGTCTCCGCCATTCAGCCGTAGTTCGGCTCGATCTTCCGTGTTTGTACAGCAGGCTTGGGAGGTTCTACCTTGATCCTTCGGACACTGGCCTCTAACCGCAGCTGCTTCACGGCCCTCTGTGCGATAATCAAGTTGTTGCTGGCATTGTTGTTGGACATTATGACCACTTTTCCCCAAACAGCAGCTGTTTGACCACCACTTTAGAGCGGAAATTAACCCCAACTGCTCGAGGCTTGAGTCTTGGACCTGGTCACTCCATGTCCCCGCCCTCTTTGCGCCAATAAGCGTTTCTATTGGCTATTCAACTTGTCGATCAGAATGTCAGACGGATACCACGCCCCCAAAGATGCAGCGGAGACTAGTTCCTGGAGAGCCGGTGGAAATTGTAGTGACCTCTGTTGTGTTGGTGTTGACAACGTCATCAAAGTCACGTCAACTCGTTTCTCATGAAAAGATTTTTCTTTGGTTTTAATTCGACCGTCGGTTTTTACAAAAGTGAAGGAATGAAGGATACAACTCAAATCAAATCATGTGTCCATGTCAACGCATGTATATTTTCCTCTTTGGACCTGGTGGTCTGGAACCCGATAACACTCCAATCACCTGATACCCCAGTCAAAAGGGATGAATTCCTAATAAAGTCAAATCAGCGACACTGTCGGACTAAAATAAGTGACTTATTTCAAAGCAACACAGCAAATAAGACAATAAATTTCACAGACCAATACCGTTATTGTCATTAAACCTCACAAATACCGTTTGGCTTTAAAATTAATTTACTGAAAAACCATTGTCAAAATTCAAGCATGAGTTTGTTATAGGCTTGATTTTTGACTGTGCATGACATTCATAAATACATACATTTTACATTTTTCATTAAATTGCATTTACAGTCACTGGATACTTAATAAGGGTTAAACGCTAAAGCATAGTCGCTGTATTAGAGGCAGGATTAAACCCTCTACAGGTCACGTGCCATCACAGGAAATACACTATTCACTCACACACTCACACTCTTACAATTAGGAGCAATTTAAAATGTCCAATTGACTGAATATTCATGTTTTTGACCGAGAAACTCCATTCTCCATTCAAACTCCAGAGACGACAAACCCATAATCAATATATATCCGGCGGAGTTTTTAGAAGAGGGTTGTCTGCTCATATCAAAGTCCCGCTGTCCCCTAAAGAATGGGAAGAAGACCATATTAATTGGATAAGGATAAGAAATACCCGATCGATAGAAATACAACCTCGGATCAAATCTAATTCATACTCACAGATGATCGGTCCAACCGAGACTGGTTTTAGAACTTCAGATTGTGAAACAGAGCGAGACGTCCTGCCTGTGCAACGCTGGGGGGGGAGTTTAAAAAAATCAAACCCATGACCACATTCAAGCCTAATAAACACCTATTAAATGGCTTTCTAGTCGATCGGATGTGACTTACAGGTACACAGGAAGATGCTCTTTGGTTACACAGACTGAGGCTGCAGTGAAGGTACTCGCTGCTGTACTGGTTCTGGGTCAGAAACAACAGGGCTGAAAAACGAGCCCGCAGGGATACGCCACTCTCAGTCACAGCCACCCGACGACGGTCAGTGGGACACCTGCCAGGGGAGATGGAAAAGGCCCCAAATCACTGTACAAGTCTGTCTTGTTAGCATCACGCAGCACAAACTGTGGTGCACACTTGTTCCGGATGAGGTACTCCCGCGTGGGGTGATACGGGCTTGATGACTGAGAGGCGTAGCAATCCTCCAGAACAACCACAAAACCCTGATGTTGCTCCTCCAGAGAGACACCCACATACAGAGGAGAGCCCACTGGCAGGGAGACCTGGCCTGCTGGATAAACCTGATTGTAATTAGAGCTACGGTACAGGAACATGGAGGCTTCTGCTCTGGCACCCACGCCTGAAGTGCCACCTGTCAAACTGGAAAGGAAACACACATTTTTACTTGATGATCTTGTTGATTATTATGATTGTTACATCATTTTGTCTCCAGACTGGATTATGATTTCAGATAACCGTCACACATTTGAGATGATCATTCACATACTCACTTCAGGAAGGGATTGATAGCTACATTCAGGCTGGTGTCTGTGTCCAGGGGATATACACAGTGAAATGGAAAACTCTTCGGGACAATGAAGGATGTATTGTTTCCATAATAGATGAATAAAGTGTTTGAGTAGGTGACATGTGTGCTGTTGGCCTGAAAGAAAGAGGACACAAACTGTCAAAATCCTGTCAAAAACAAGTAGTTCACACTTTGTGCGGACAGATCTTTACCCTCAGTATGTTCCCACAGACATCTTCTCTGGTCTCCACTTCATACCAAACTGAGTTGTTTTGCACTCTGGACCTGGAGCAGTTTGTGACTGCCAGGTGACCAGAGAATGGGTCCAAACCAGATAAGGTCAAGGCAGCTACGTCAAAACCTACTTCAATCTTATTACGGCCACAGACAAGCAGAGGTTCTGGAGGCTGCACGACTAAAGGGAAAAGGATAAAATGGTCCTGTGAATCCATATGACAAATGCTCTTTGGTAGGCTTAACAAAACCTCAATGTGAAAACCTGTTTCAAAACTCACGTTGACAAACAACACCAGCATCTTCATGATGGCCACAGTTATGGACGCCGAACCCACGGTGTCTGCATTGAGCTATAGATGCTTCATCACCATTACAATTGACATCGTCCAGCCAGATCGGTCCCCTGCCCTGTCCAAAAGCTGCACTTTGTGGTGCTGAATATGCAGCCCCACACTCCAGTTGTCTACAAACCACGTTGGCATCTCTGAGGTCCCACTGATCATCACACACTGTCCCCCACTGCCCGTTGTGCTGGATCTCCACTCTGCCAGAGCAACGGTTGTCTGAGTTGACCAGCCTCACTGGTGACGGAGCTAACAGGAAACACGCAACAACGTTAACGTGGGACAAACAGAAATGACCAGGGTCATCTTAACAGACACAGCAGTGCTGCTGCTGTACTAATCAAACACAGAATGGTGTAAATTTTACCTTCACAGACAACTCCGGCGTCCTCAGAATGTCTACAGTTGTGATTTCCAACCCCAGAATGTCTGCATTCTGTGAGCGCCGGTTCATTGCCAAAACACTGAACATTATCCAACCAGATGGGACCTGTTCCCTGTCCATAAAAGGCGACACGAGGTGCGGACAGGGCCCTCCCACAGCCGAGCTGTCTACACACCACATGAGCATCATTCACATCCCAGGCATCGTCACAGACCGTCCCCCACTGTCCTCGGAGGAAGACCTCGACTCTTCCAACGCAGGAGCCATTCCCATTGACGAGACGGAGCTGCCCCTCCAGTGGTGGTGCTGTTGTCATAAAGGGGGGTGATGTTGTTGTATTAATGGGTCGTGATGTTGTTGTATGAAAGGGTCGTGATGTTGTTGCATTAATGGGTCGTGGTGGTGCTGTTGTTGTATGAATGTGTGGTGATGTTGTTGTATGAATGTGTCGTGATGTTGTTGTATGATGTGGTGGTGGTGATGTTGTTGTATGAATGTGTGGTGGTGGTGATGTTGTTGTATGAAGTGTGGTGATGTTGTTGTATGAATGTGGGTGGTGATGTTGTTGTATGAATGTGTGGGGTGTGATGTTGTTGTATGAATGGGTCGTGATGTTGTTGTACGAATGGGTCGTGATGTTGTTGTACGAAAGGGTCGTGATGTTGTTGTATGAATGGGTCGTGATGTTGTTGTACGAATGTGTGGTGATGTTGTTGTATGAATGTGTGGTGATGTTGTTGTATGAATCGGTGGTGGTGTTGTTGTATGGAAGGGTGGTGGTGGTGTATTGGTGGTTGGAGAAACTCCAGGTTGGGTTTTGTTCACCACTGTGCACAATGAAACACAGATTGGTTAGAATAAGGACAAAAATAAAAATTAAAGATTAATGCAACAAAAACTTACCTAAACAGTAGGCATTATATCGTGATGTTGGTTTTAATTTGTAGACGTAGAAGTCTCTGTTGCACAATTTGACATAGTTTTGGGTCATCGATGTAAAACAACACTGGCCATATTTCTGAATGCACATTTGGGAAATTTGAATTACTCCTGACTGCGTTGGATGAGGAGTTCTCATCCATATGGGATACAAGGTTCCACATCTTCCTGCAGCCACACATCTTTCTGGGATATGAGCACTCTTTTGCCATAAAAAAAAGCGATACCAGCCTTTAAAGTTGACATCATCACTATGAACCTCATCCGATGTGTAATTAGTTGCCCGCCAGTCATCATTTAGTACACTGTAGTTCTCACAGGGGTCGACACAGTTCATGAAACCATCGCTCCCTTCAAGGCAATCCATGCCTTCAGGACAAAGTCCGTGTCCACAGTCGACCTGAACCGATCTGTCAGAAGGGCCTGATTTGGTTCTGGAGGGAGGCTGGAGGCATTCATAGGATCCCAGGGTGTTTCGGCAAACCTGAGGTGGCTGACAAGGAGAGTCGGGAAGAGAACACTCGTCGGTGTCCTCACAGCCTCTTTCTGCTGACCACTGATAACCTTGAGCACAGCAATCAGAGTCACTGCAGAGTTTCTGATCGTAGCAGGTGAGGCCGTCTCCTACGAAGCCGTCTTTACAGGCGCAAGAGAGCTTGAGAAAAGAGTCCCCTCTGTCTTTTGTCTCCAGACACGTCGCTTCATCGTGGCAAGAGTCGCAGCTGGTGACCAGTGTCCCTACAGAGCATGAAGGTACACTTTGGTGCATGTTGTTTCAAGTCGTAACAGCTTTCTCAAGGGAAATCATGCAAAAATGTGGTTAGTTTTCAGTTTCTGATTCATGCCGACACAATCTGTCGATGTAACCACCAACCTCACGTGCTATTAATATTCATTATTTTCCTATATTGTTCCAAAAAATTGGTTCATTATATTTGGATCACTGGACAGTAGAATAGTTCAATTTATTAATATAGAATTCTGGATCTCAACTGTATCCACATGTCTAACAAATATATCTTAAATATATTTTGGGTAGCAGAGCTGTTCTAGCTGTCACTTTCTAAAGAGAACAGATCTTACCTGAAGTGCTCCCAGTATAAATGAGCAAAAGTAGGAGCCACACCAGTCCTTAGGAGCCCTCATTGAAGACCACATCCACAAGATAAGCACGCTGAAATAAACAGATAGAAAATATAGAAAAAGAAATTCACAATCTCATCCAAATGTAGACCAAAATGTCATAAATGCATCCTGGGTGATTTCCAAGATGTCACAAACTTGTCAGGCTTACCTGAGAGAGACTGTGGGAGGTTGGTGAGAATGTAGAGAAGCTCCTGGTTGGGGGACAATTTATAATGCAGGAGAGTTCAAAGGACCATCAACTCAAAGAGATGATGATTGATAGCACAGGAATATATTTCACAACAATAGTTACTTATTTACCAAAAAAAAAGAAAAAACAATTTAAATAATGTTATCCCATCTACAGATGCCCATGGTCACGTATTTAATTGTACTTTGTTGTACTATCAGTCTTGCATCAGTGTGGAATTGATTGCTCTATAATTATATAATCCACATCTAAAACTAATGGTGGAGACTGTCAATGATTTCATTAACACATATGTATCATCCACATGATTCCTTTATTTCTGTCAATTAATGTTGATAAAGGGACATTTAGATGGGCACCTGCAGTTTCCACTTCTATGACAGATTTAACGGGAAAGAAACTTCAAATTTCACTTACCTTCAACAGTCCAGTTGACTCTTCTGTAGAACTTTATGCGTTAATGTGACCTTGATAATGAGAACCTGCAGTGACATTTATAGAAAGTACAACAGCAACTCCAGGTCCAAACCGTCAGAAATAAAATTCAGAAAATGTGTGTTTCTAAAAATCAGTGAGAGTTTACTGATGATATTAAATAATTTCCTTTGTACCGCCTGATCATTATCTTTGCTCATATTTTACAGCACACTTCACTTCTTATCATCACTTTCGGGAATCAGTTCACTGTACTTCCTGCACTCAATAGACAGTGGCTGAAAAATGACGGCAACCTTTTTCCACCATTGTGTAACAGTGTTCCCATTGTAAACCCATTAAACCAAGAAGCAGGCCAAGGTGGAGAAAAGTGGAGTCCTGTACCATGAGTCATATATTGGACGTTTAAATAGAATCAAAAGTTAAACTGTTAAGATGGGACAATAAAAGAAATCTATTTCTTCTTGTCCAATGTGGTGTGCAGTGCAGTTTTGCATTGTTAAATGTCTCAATAGCAGATTTAATCAAAAGGCCGCTGTGTTGGGTGGAATGAAAAGCTCTATGTCCCACCTCCTCCATTATCTGGACTTGGGGTGAGCAAAGTGACCCAAGAGAGACGCTTAGTCACTTAGAGATTCTTAAGGTTGGTTTAGTCTCTAACATTTTGCTGTATGCTGAAGCCCAAAATAGCTCAAAATAAATATGAACATCTTTTGCTGTAGTATATTTACCTTCTTTTAAGGAGGAAGCTCAGCTTTAGGGAGGTCTGGGGAATGGAGGCGAGCAGCAGCTTTGGATTAAACCTAAACAGGTCAGTTCAGTCTTCTGTCATATTGGGTAGAAATATAGATCAATACTAGCCTCTGATAAAACACTTAAACAATCTGGGCACCTCACATCAAATGTTGCCTGTGTTGCATTATTATTGTGGTAGGATTAAGTCTATATAGCTGATATCTGTGACAATAACAACAACCACAATAATAACGATGGCATTTATAGTTACTGTACATTAAACAATGTCCATTTTTCTCTTTGAACATAGTAATCTGAACATCTATAAAACTCTTCATGCATCTGATGCACCAGCTGATGAGGATAAATGCCCAAAATGGTAAAATAAGACACCCAGTTGAGGGAAAAGATGAAGAATGGAGTATAAGTCAATTTTATTTCATGCAACGCAGCAAATTTATCACATTACACTTAAAAGACCAACACCATTATTGTCAATAAATTCATTAAGTGAATGAATAATTAATCAATGTGGTTTGTCACAAATCATGTATTTATACAAAGAGGTGCTACAAGCCGGAGATTGATATGTGCAGTTTTTATGTCGCTGGAAGGACGTTTGTAGAAGAGGGTTGTTTGCTCATATCACTTGTCCCCTAAATGGTGAGGAAAACATATTAATTGGATAAGAATAAGAAATGTCCTATTGACAGAAGTAGAAACTCAGATCAAATCTAATTCATACTCACAGATGATCGGTCCAACCGAGACTGGTTTTAGAACTTCAGATTGTGAAACAGAGCGAGACGTCCTGCCTGTGCAACGCTGGAGGGGGGGAGTTTAAAAAAATCAAACCCATGACCCCATTCAAGCCTAATAAACACCTATTAAATGGCTTTCTAGTCGATCGGATGTGACTTACAGGTACACAGGAAGATGCTCTTTGGTTACACAGACTGAGGCTGCAGTGAAGGTACTCGCTGCTGTACTGGTTCTGGGTCAGAAACAACAGGGCTGAAAAACGAGCCCGCAGGGATACGCCACTCTCAGTCACAGCCACCCGACGACGGTCAGTGGGACACCTGCCAGGGGAGATGGAAAAGGCCCCAAATCACTGTACAAGTCTGTCTTGTTAGCATCACGCAGCACAAACTGTGGTACACACTTGTTCCGGATGAGGTACTCCCGCGTGGGGTGATCGGGGCTTGATGACTGAGAGGCGTAGCAATCCTCCAGAACAACACAAAGCCCTGATATGGCTCCTCCAGAGAGACACCCACATACAGAGGAGAGCCCACTGGCAGGGAGACCTGGCCTGCTGGATAAACCTGATTGTAATTAGAGCTACGGTACAGGAACATGGAGGCTTCTGCTCTGGCACCCACGCCTGAAGTGCCACCTGTCAAACTGGAAAGGAAACACACATTTTTACTTGATGATCATGTTGATTATTATGATTGTTACATCATTTTGTCTCCAGACTGGATTATGATTTCAGATAACCGTCACACATTTGAGATGATCATTCACATACTCACTTCAGGAAGGGATTGATAGCTACATTCAGGCTGGTGTCTGTGTTCAGGGGATATACACAGTGAAATGGAAAACTCTTCGGGACAATGAAGGATGCATTGTTCCCAAAATAGAGGAATAAAGTGTTTGAGTAGGTGACATGTGTGCTGTTGGCCTGAAAGAAAGAGGACAAAAACTGTCAAAATCCTGTCAAAAACGAGTAGTTCACACTTTGTGTGACAGATCTTTACCTCTCAGTATGTTCCCACAGACATCTTCTCTGGTCTCCACTTCATACCAAACTGAGTTGTTTTGCACTCTGGACCTGGAGCAGTTTGTGACTGCCAGGTGACCAGAGAATGGGTCCAAACCAGATAAGGTCAAGGCAGCTACGTCAAAACCTATTTCAATCTTATTACGGCCACAGACAAGCAGAAGTTCTGGAGGCGGCGAGACTAAAGAGAAAAAGATAAAATGGTCCTGTGAATCCATATGACAAATGCTCTTTGGTAGGTTTAACAAAACCTCAATGTGAAAACCTGTTTCAAAACTCACGTTGACAAACAACACCAGCATCTTCATGATGGCCACAGTTATGGACGCCGAACCCTCGGTGTCTGCATCGCGCTAGAGATGCTTCATCACCATTACAATTGACATCGTCCAGCCAGATCGGTCCCCTGCCCTGTCCAAAAGCTGCACTTTGTGGTGCTGAATATGCAGCCCCACACTCCAGTTGTCTACAAACCACGTTGGCATCTCTGAGGTCCCACTGATCATCACACACTGTCCCCCACTGCCCGTTGTGCTGGATCTCCACTCTGCCAGAGCAACGGTTGTCTGAGTTGACCAGCCTCACTGGTGACGGAGCTAACAGGAAACACGCAACAACGTTAACGTGGGACAAACAGAAATGACCAGGGTCATCTTAACAGACACAGCAGTGCTGCTGCTGTACTAATCAAACACAGAATGGTGTAAATTTTACCTTCACAGACAACTCCGGCGTCCTCAGAATGTCCACAGTTGTGATTTCCAACCCCAGAATGTCTGCATTCTGTGAGCGCCGGTTCATTGCCTAAACACTGAACATTATCCAACCAGATGGGACCTGTTCCCTGTCCATAAAAGGCGAAGGAGGTGCGGACAGGGCCCTCCCACAGCCGAGCTGTCTACACACCACTTGAGCATCATTCACATCCCAGGCATCATCACAGACCGTCCCCCACTGTCCTCGGAGGAAGACCTCGACTCTTCCAACGCAGGAGCCATTCCCATTGACGAGACGGAGCTGCCCCTCCAGTGGTGGTGCTGTTGTTGTATGAATGTGTGGTGATGTTGTTGTATGAATGTGTGTGATGTTGTTGTATGAATGTGGGTGATGTTGTTGTATGAATCGGTGGTGGTGGTGATGTTGTTGTATGAATCGGTGGTGGTGGTGGTGTTGTTGTATGAATGTGTGGTGATGTTGTTGTATGAAAGGGTCGTGATGTTTTGTATGAATGGGTCGTGATGTTGTTGTACGAATGTGTGGTGATGTTGTTGTATGAATGTGTGGTGATGTTGTATGAATGTGTGTGATGTTGTTGTATGAATCGGTGGTGGTGGTGGTGTTGTTGTATGAATGTGTGGTGATGTGTTGTATGAAAGGGTCGTGATGTTGTTGTATGAATGGGTCGTGATGTTGTTGTACGAATGTGTGGTGATGTTGTTGTATGAATGTGTGGTGATGTTGTTGTATGAATGTGTGGTGATGTTGTTGTATGAATCGGTGGTGGTGTTGTTGTATGGAAGGGTGGTGGTGGTGTATTGGTGGTTGGAGAAACTCCAGGTTGGTTTTGTTCACCGCTGTGCACAATGAAACACAGATTGTTTAGAATAAGGACAAAAATAAAAATTAAAGATTAATGCAACAAAAACTTACCTAAACAGTAGGCATGATATCGTGATGTTGGTTTTAATTTGTAGACGTAGAAGTCTCTGTAGCACAATTTGACATAGTTTTGGGTCATCGATGTAAAACAACACTCGCCATATCTCTGAATGCACATTTGGGAATATTGAATTACTCCTGACTGCGTTGGATGAGGAGTTCTCATCCATATGGGATACAAGGTTCCACATCTTCCTGCAGCCACACATCTTTCTGGGATATGAGCACTCTTTTGCCATAAAAAAAAGCGATACCAGCCTTTAAAGTTGACATTATCACTATGAACCTCATCCGATGTGTAATTAGTTGCCCGCCAGTCATCATTTAGTACACTGTAGTTCTCACAAGGGTCGACACAGTTCATGAAACCATCGCTCCCTTCAAGGCAATCCATGCCTTCAGGACAAAGTCCGTGTCCACAGTCGACCTGAACCGATCTGTCAGAAGGGCCTGATTTGGTTCTGGAGGGAGGCTGGAGGCATTCATAGGATCCCAGGGTGTTTCGGCAAACCTGGGGTGGCTGACAAGGAGAGTCGGGAAGAGAACACTCGTCGGTGTCCTCACAGCCTCTTTCTGCTGACCACTGATAACCTTGAGCACAGCAATCAGAGTCACTGCAGAGTTTCTGATCGTAGCAGGTGAGGCCGTCTCCTACGAAGCCGTCTTTACAGGCGCAAGAGAGCTTGAGAAAAGAGTCCCCTCTGTCTTTTGTCTCCAGACACGTCGCTTCATCGTGGCAAGAGTCACAGCTGGTGACCAGTGTCCCTACAGAGCATGAAGGTACACTTTGGTGCATGTTGTTTCAAGTCGTAACAGCTTTCTCAAGGGAAATCATGCAAAAATGTGGTTAGTTTTCAGTTTCTGATTCATGCCGACACAATCTGTCGATGTAACCACCAACCTCACGTGCTATTAATATTCATTATTTTCCTATATTGTTCCAAAAAAATGGTTCATTATATTTGGATCACTGGACAGTAGAATAGTTCAATTTATTAATATAGAATTCGGGATCTCAACTGTGTCCACATGTCTCTCATATATATCTTAAATATATTTTGGGTAGCAGAGCTGTTCTAGCTGTCCCTTTCTAAAGAGAACAGATCTTACCTGAAGTGCTCCCAGTATAAATGAGCAAAAGTAGGAGCCACACCAGTCCCTTAGGAGCCCCCATTGAAGACCACATCCACAAGACAAGCACACTGAAATAAACAGATAGAAAATACAGCAAAACAAATTCAGAATCTCATCCAAATTTAGACCAAAATGTCATAAATGCATCCTGGGTGATTTCCAAGATGTGACAAACTTGTCAGGCTTACCTGAGAGAGACTGTGGGAGGTTGGTGAGAACACAGAGAAGCTCCTGGTTGGGGGGACAATTTATAATGCAGGAGAGTTCAAAGGGGCATCAACTCAAAGAGATGATGATTGATAGCACAGGAATATATTTCACAACAATAGTTACTTATTTACCAATAAAACAATTTAATTAACGTTGTCACATCTACAGATGCCCTTTGTCACGTATTTAATTGTACTTTGTTGTACTATCAGTCTTGCATCAGTGTGGAATTGATTGCTCTATAATTATATAATCCACATCTAAAACTAATGGTGGAGACTGTCAATGATTTCATTAACACATATGTATCATCCACATGATTCCTTTATTTCTGTCAATTAATGTTCATAAAGGGACATTTAGATGGGCACCTGCAGTTTCCATTTCTATGACAGATTTAACGGGAAAGAAACTTCAAATTCACTTACCTTCAACAGTCCAGTTGACTCTTCTGTAGAACTTTATGCGTTAATGTGACCTTGATAATGAGAACCTGCAGTGACATTTATAGAAAGTACAACAGCAACTCCAGGTCCAAACCGTCATCAATAAAATTCAGAAAATGTGTGTTTCTAAAAATTAGTGAGAGTTTACTGATGATATTAAATAATTTCCTTTGTACCGCCTGATCATTATCTTTGCTCATATTTTACAGCACACTTCACTTCTTATCATCACTTTCGGGAATCAATTCACTGTACTTCCAGCACTCAATAGACAGTGGCTGAAAAATGACGGCAACCTTTTTCCACCATTGTGTAACAGTGTTCCCATTGTAAACCCATTAAACCAAGACACAGGCCAAGGTGGAGAAAAGTGGAGTCCTGTACCATGAGTCATATATTGGACGTTTAAATAGAATCAAAAGCAAAAGTTAAACTGTTAAGATGGGACAATAAAAGAAATCTATTTCTTCTTGTCCATTGTGGTGTGCAGTGCAGTGCTGGAAGTTTTGCTCTTGCAGAATGTTAATTTTGTTAATTTTGCCAGTGAAAGAGGTCACCGTCACTTCATGACTCAAATGCTTTGTTTAGATCCACCTGAGTCCGTTTTGGTCTGCATTGTTAAATGTCTCAATAGCAGATTTAACCGAAAGGCCGCTGTGTTGGGTGGAATGAGAAGCTCTATGTCCAACCTCCTCATCCAGCCGCCTCCATTATCTGGACTTGGGGTGAGCAAAGTGACCCAAGAGAGACGCTTAGTCACTTAGAGATTCTTAAGGTTGGTTTAGTCTCTAACATTGTGCTTTATGCTGAAGCCCAAAATAGCTCAAAATAAATATGAACATCTATTGCCGTAGTATATTTACCTTCTTTTAAGGAGGAAGCTCAACTGGAGGGAGGTCTGGGGAATGGAGGCGAGCAGCAGCTTTGGAAAACTAAACAGGTCAGTTAATTCAACCAAAAATTCTAGTTAACTCAATTTCAAACTCAAAGGCTTCTGTCATATTTTGGTAGAAATATAGATCAATACTAGCCTCTGATAAAACACTTAAACAATCTGGGCACCTCACGTCAGATGTTGCCTGTGTTGCATTATTATTGTGGTAGGATTAAGTCTATATAGCTGATATCTGTGACAATAACAACAACCACAATAATAACGATGGCATTTATAGTTACTGTACATTAAACAATGTCCTTTTTTCTCTTTGAACATAGTAATCTGAACATCTATAAAACTCTTCATGCATCTGATGCACCAGCTGATGAGGATAAATGCCCAAAATGGTAAAATAAGACACCCAGTTGAGGGAAAAGATGAAGGATGGAGTATAAGCCAATTTTATTTCATGCAACGCAGCAAATTTATCACATTACACTTAAAAGACCAACACCATTATTGTCAATAAATTCATTAAGTGAATGAATAATTAATCAATGTGGTTTGTCACAAATCATGTATTTATACAAAGAGGTGCTACAAGCCGGAGATTGATATGTGCAGTTTTTATGTCGCTGGAAGGACGTTTGTAGAAGAGGGTTGTTTGCTCATATCACTTGTCCCCTAAATGGTGAGGAAAACATATTAATTGGATAAGAATAAGAAATGTCCTATTGACAGAAGTAGAAACTCAGATCAAATCTAATTCATACTCACAGATGATCGGTCCAACCGAGACTGGTTTTAGAACTTCAGATTGTGAAACAGAGCGAGACGTCCTGCCTGTGCAACGCTGGAGGGGGGGGAGTTTAAAAAAATCAAACCCATGACCCCATTCAAGCCTAATAAACACCTATTAAATGGCTTTCTAGTCGATCGGATGTGACTTACAGGTACACAGGAAGATGCTCTTTGGTTACACAGACTGAGGCTGCAGTGAAGGTACTCGCTGCTGTACTGGTTCTGGGTCAGAAACAACAGGGCTGAAAAACGAGCCCGCAGGGATACGCCACTCTCAGTCACAGCCACCCGACGACGGTCAGTGGGACACCTGCCAGGGGAGATGGAAAAGGCCCCAAATCACTGTACAAGTCTGTCTTGTTAGCATCACGCAGCACAAACTGTGGTACACACTTGTTCCGGATGAGGTACTCCCGCGTGGGGTGATCGGGGCTTGATGACTGAGAGGCGTAGCAATCCTCCAGAACAACCACAAAACCCTGATATGGCTCCTCCAGAGAGACACCCACATACAGAGGAGAGCCCACTGGCAGGGAGACCTGGCCTGCTGGATAAACCTGATTGTAATTAGAGCTACGGTACAGGAACATGGAGGCTTCTGCTCTGGCACCCACGCCTGAAGTGCCACCTGTCAAACTGGAAAGGAAACACACATTTTTATTTGATGATCTTGTTGATTATTATGATTGTTACATCATTTTGTCTCCAGACTGGATTATGATTTCAGATAACCATCACACATTTGAGATGACCATTCACATACTCACTTCAGGAAGGGATTGATAGCTACATTCAGGCTGGTGTCTGTGTCCAGGGGATATACACAGTGAAATGGAAAACTCTTCGGGACAATGAAGGATGCATTGTTCCCAAAATAGAGGAATAAAGTGTTTGAGTAGGTGACATGTGTGCTGTTGGCCTGAAAGAAAGAGGACAAAAACTGTCAAAATCCTGTCAAAAACGAGTAGTTCACACTTTGTGTGGACAGATCTTTACCCTCAGTATGTTCCCACAGACATCTTCTCTGGTCTCCACTTCATACCAAACTGAGTTGTTTTGCACTCTGGACCTGGAGCAGTTTGTGACTGCCAGGTGACCAGAGAATGGGTCCAAACCAGATAAGGTCAAGGCAGCTACGTCAAAACCTATTTCAATCTTATTACGGCCACAGACAAGCAGAGGTTCTAGAGGCTGCACGACTAAAGGGAAAAGGATAAAATGGTCCTGTGAATCCATATGACAAATGCTCTTTGGTAGGTTTAACAAAACCTCAATGTGAAAACCTGTTTCAAAACTCACGTTGACAAACAACACCAGCATCTTCATGATGGCCACAGTTATGGACGCCGAACCCTCGGTGTCTGCATCGCGCTAGAGATGCTTCATCACCATTACAATTGACATCGTCCAGCCAGATCGGTCCCCTGCCCTGTCCAAAAGCTGCACTTTGTGGTGCTGAATATGCAGCCCCACACTCCAGTTGTCTACAAACCACGTTGGCATCTCTGAGGTCCCACTGATCATCACACACTGTCCCCCACTGCCCGTTGTGCTGGATCTCCACTCTGCCAGAGCAACGGTTGTCTGAGTTGACCAGCCTCACTGGTGACGGAGCTAACAGGAAACACGCAACAACGTTAACGTGGGACAAACAGAAATGACCAGGGTCATCTTAACAGACACAGCAGTGCTGCTGCTGTACTAATCAAACACAGAATGGTGTAAATTTTACCTTCACAGACAACTCCGGCGTCCTCAGAATGTGCACAGTTGTGACTTCCAATCCCAAGATGTCTGCATTCTGTGAGCGCCGGTTCATTGCCAAAACACCGAACATCATCCAACCAGATGGGACCTGTTCCCTGTCCATAAAAGGCACGACCAGGTGCGGACAGGGCCCTCCCACAGCCGAGCTGTCTACACACCACATGAGCATCATTCACATCCCAGGAATCGTCACAGACCGTCCCCCACTGTCCTCGGAGGAAGACCTCGACTCTTCCAACGCAGGAGCCATTCCCATTGACGAGACGGAGCTGCCCCTCCAGTGGTGGTGCTGTTGTCATAAAGGGGGGTGATGTTGTTGCAGTACTGGGTGTTGCTGTTGTAGGAAAGTGTGCTATTGCAGTACTGGGTGTTGTTGTTGTATCAAAGGGTAAATATGTATTTATAATCACTGGTGGTGCTGTTCCTGTTGCAGATCGTCCTAATTTGATAACATCAGGAATAGATGTCGATTTGCTTTGCACAGGGGCTTGTTTTTTATCAGGTGCATTTTTTGTTTGCTTGGTGTCAGAAGGGCCTGATTTGGTTCTGGAGGGAGGCTGGAGGCATTCATAGGATCCCAGGGTGTTTCGGCAAACCTGGGGTGGCTGACAAGGAGAGTCGGGAAGAGAACACTCGTCGGTGTCCTCACAGCCTCTTTCTGCTGACCACTGATAACCTTGAGCACAGCAATCAGAGTCACTGCAGAGTTTCTGATCGTAGCAGGTGAGGCCGTCTCCTACGAAGCCGTCTTTACAGGCGCAAGAGAGCTTGAGAAAAGAGTCCCCTCTGTCTTTTGTCTCCAGACACGTCGCTTCATCGTGGCAAGAGTCGCAGCTGGTGACCAGTGTCCCTACAGAGCATGAAGGTACACTTTGGTGCATGTTGTTTCAAGTCGTAACAGCTTTCTCAAGGGAAATCATGCAAAAATGTGGTTAGTTTTCAGTTTCTGATTCATGCCGACACAATCTGTCGATGTAACCACCAACCTCACGTGCTATTAATATTCATTATTTTCCTATATTGTTAAAAAAAAATGGTTCATTATATTTGGATCACTGGACAGTAGAATAATTCAATTTATTAATATAGAATTCTGGATCTCAACTGTATCCACATGTCTAACAAATATATCTTAAATATATTTTGGGTAGCAGAGCTCTTCTAGCTGTCACTTTCTAAAGAGAACAGATCTTACCTGAAGTGCTCCCAGTATAAATGAGCAAAAGTAGGAGCCACACCAGTCCCTCAGGAGCCCCCATTGAAGACCACATCCACAAGACAAGTGCGCTGAAATAAACAGATAGAAAATACACCAAAAAAATTCAGAATCTCATCCAAATGTAGACCAAAATGTCATAAATGCATCCTGGGTGATTTCCAAGATGTCACAAACTTGTCAGGCTTACCTGAGAGAGACTGTGGGAGGTTGGTGAGAATGTAGAGAAGCTCCTGGTTGGGGGGACAATTTATAATGCAGGAGAGTTCAAAGGGGCATCAACTCAAGAGATGATGATTGATAGCACAGGAATATATTTCATAACAATAGTTACTTATTTACCAATAAAACAATTTAATTAATGTTATCCCATCTACAGATGCCCTTTGTCACGTATTTAATTGTACTTTGTGTACTATCAGTCTTGCATCAGTGTGGAATTGATTGCTCAATAATTATATAATCCACATCTAAAACTAATGGTGGAGACTGTCAATGATTTCACTAACACATATGTGTCATCCACATGATTCCTTTATTTCTATCAATTAATGTTCATAAAGGGACATTTAGATGGGCACCTGCAGTTTCCATTTCTATGACAGATTTAACGGGAAAGAAACTTCAAATTTCACTTACCTTCAACAGTCCAGTTGACTCTTCTGTAGAACTTTATGCGTTAATGTGACCTTGATAATGAGAACCTGCAGTGACATTTATAGAAGTACAACAGCAACTCCAGGTCCAAACCGTCATCAATAAAATTCAGAAAATGTGTGTTTCTAAAAATCAGTGAGAGTTTACTGATGATATTAAATAATTTCCTTTGTACCGCCGCTGATCATTATCTTTGCTCATATTTTACAGCACACTTCACTTCTTATCATCACTTTCGGGAATCAATTCACTGTACTTCCAGCACTCAATAGACAGTGGCTGAAAAATGACGGCAACCTTTTTCCACCATTGTGTAACAGTGTTCCCATTGTAAACCCATTAAACCAAGAAGCAGGCCAAGGTGGAGAAAAGTGGAGTCCTGTACCATGAGTCATATCTAGGACGTTTAAATAGAATCAAAAGCAAAAGTTAAACTGTTAAGATGGGACAATAAAAGAAATCAATTTCTTCTTGTCCATTGTGGTGTGCAGTGCAGTGCTGGAAGTTTTGCTCTTGCAGAATGTTAATTTTGTTAATTTTGCCAGTGAAAGAGGTCACCGTCACTTCATGACTCAAATGCTTTGTTTAGATCCACCTGAGTCCGTTTTGGTCTGCATTGTTAAATGTCTCAATAGCAGATTTAACCGAAAGGCCGCTGTGTTGGGTGGAATGAGAAGCTCTATGTCCAACCTCCTCATCCAGCCTCCTCCATTATCTGGACTTGGGGTGAGCAAAGTGACCCAAGAGAGACGCTTAGTCACTTAGAGATTCTTAAGGTTGGTTTAGTCTCTAACATTGTGCTGTATGCTGAAGCCCAAAATAGCTCAAAATAAATATGAACATCTTTGCCGTAGTATATTTCCTTCTTTTAAGGAGGAAGCTCAACTGGAGGGAGGTCTGGGGAATGGAGGCGAGCAGCAGCTTTGGATTAAAACTAAACAGGTCAGTTAATTCAACAAAAAATTCTAGTTAACTCAATTTCAAACTCAAAGGCTTCTGTCATATTTTGTAGAAATATAGATCAATACTAGCCTCTGATAAAACACTTAAACAATCTGGGCACCTCACGTCAGATGTTGCCTGTGTTGCATTATTATTGTGGTAGGATTAAGTCTATATAGCTGATATCTGTGACAATAACAACAACCACAATAATAACGATGGCATTTATAGTTACTGTACATTAAACAATGTCCATTTTTCTCTTTGAACATAGTAATCTGAACATCTATAAAACTCTTCATGCATCTGATGCACCAGCTGATGAGGATAAATGCCCAAAATGGTAAAATAAGACACCCAGTTGAGGGAAAAGATGAAGGATGGAGTAAAATAAGTCAATTTTATTTCATGCAACGCAGCAAATTTATCACATTACACTTAAAAGACCAACACCATTATTGTCAATAAATTCATTAAGTGAATGAATAATTAATCAATGTGGTTTGTCACAAATCATGTATTTATACAAAGAGGTGCTACAAGCCGGAGATTGATATGTGCAGTTTTTATGTCGCTGGAAGGACGTTTGTAGAAGAGGGTTGTTTGCTCATATCACTTGTCCCCTAAATGGTGAGGAAAACATATTAATTGGATAAGAATAAGAAATGTCCTATTGACAGAAGTAGAAACTCAGATCAAATCTAATTCATACTCACAGATGATCGGTCCAACCGAGACTGGTTTTAGAATTTCAGATTGTGAAACAGAGCGAGACGTCCTGCCTGTGCAACGCTGGAGGGGGGGAGTTTAAAAAAATCAAACCCATGACCACATTCAAGCCTAATCAACACCTATTAAATGGCTTTCTAGTCAATCGGATTTGACTTACAGGTACACAGGAAGATGCTCTTTGGTTACACAGACTGAGGCTGCAGTGAAGGTACTCGCTGCTGTACTGGTTCTGGGTCAGAAACAACAGGGCTGAAAAGCGAGCCCGCAGGGATACGCCACTCTCAGTCACAGCCACCCGACGACGGTCAGTGGGACACCTGCCAGGGGAGATGGAAAAGGCCCCAAATCACTGTACAAGTCTGTCTTGTTAGCATCACGCAGCACAAACTGTGGTACACACTTGTTCCGGATGAGGTACTCCCGCGTGGGGTGATCGGGGTTGATGACTGAGAGGCGTAGCAATCCTCCAGAACAACCACAAAATCCTGATTTTGCTCCTCCAGAGAGACACCCACATACAGAGGAGAGCCCACTGGCAGGGAGACCTGGCCTGCTGGATAAACCTGATTGTAATTAGAGCTACGGTACAGGAACATGGAGGCTTCTGCTCTGACACCCACGCCTGAAGTGCCACCTGTCAAACTGGAAAGGAAACACACATTTTTACTTGATGATCTTGTTGATACTTATGATTGTTACATCATTTTGTCTCCAGACTGGATTATGATTTCAGATAACCGTCACACATTTGAGATGATCATTCACATACTCACTTCAGGAAGGGATTGATAGCTACATTCAGGCTGGTGTCTGTGTCCAGGGGATATACACAGTGAAATGGAAAACTCTTCGGGACAATGAAGGATGTATTGTTTCCATAATAGATGAATAAAGTGTTTGAGTAGGTGACATGTGTGCTGTTGGCCTGAAAGAAAGAGGACAAAAACTGTCAAAATCCTGTCAAAAACGAGTAGTTCACACTTTGTGCGGACAGATCTTTACCCTCAGTATGTTCCCACAGACATCTTCTCTGGTCTCCACTTCATACCAAACTGAGTTGTTTTGCACTCTGGACCTGGAGCAGTTTGTGACTGCCAGGTGACCAGAGAATGGGTCCAAACCAATAAGGTCAAGGCAGCTACGTCAAAACCTATTTCAATCTTATTACGGCCACAGACAAGCAGAGGTTCTGGAGGCTGCACGACTAAAGGGAAAAGGATAAAATGGTCCTGTGAATCCATATGACAAATGCTCTTTGGTAGGCTTAACAAAACCTCAATGTGAAAACCTGTTTCAAAACTCACGTTGACAAACAACACCAGCATCTTCATGATGGCCACAGTTATGGACGCCGAACCCTCGGTGTCTGCATTGAGCTATAGATGCTTCATCACCATTACAATTGACATCGTCCAGCCAGATCGGTCCCCTGCCCTGTCCAAAAGCTGCACTTTGTGGTGCTGAATATGCAGCCCCACACTCCAGTTGTCTACAAACCACGTTGGCATCTCTGAGGTCCCACTGATCATCACACACTGTCCCCCACTGCCCGTTGTGCTGGATCTCCACTCTGCCAGAGCAACGGTTGTCTGAGTTGACCAGCCTCACTGGTGACGGAGCTAACAGGAAACACGCAACAACGTTAACGTGGGACAAACAGAAATGACCAGGGTCATCTTAACAGACACAGCAGTGCTGCTGCTGTACTAATCAAACACAGAATGGTGTAAATTTTACCTTCACAGACAACTCCGGCGTCCTCAGAATGTCCACAGTTGTGATTTCCAATCCCAGATGTCTGCATTCTGTGAGCGCCGGTTCATTGCCTAAACACTGAACATTATCCAACCAGATGGGACCTGTTCCCTGTCCATAAAAGGCGACAGGAGGTGCGGACAGGGCCCTCCCACAGCCGAGCTGTCTACACACCACATGAGCATCATTCACATCCCAGGCATCGTCACAGACCGTCCCCCACTGTCCTTGGAGGAAGACCTCGACTCTTCCAACGCAGGAGCCATTCCCATTGACGAGACGGAGCTGCCCCTCCAGTGGTGGTGCTGTTGTCATAAAGGCTGCTGTTGTATGAAAGGGTGGTGCTGTTGTTGCAGTACTGGGTGTTGTTGTTGTATCAAAGGGTAAATATGTATTTATAATCACTGGTGGTGCTGTTCCTGTTGCAGATCGTCCTAATTTGATAACATCAGGAATAGATGCCGATTTGCTTTGCACAGGGGCTTGTTTTTTATCAGGTGCATTTTTTGTTTGCTTGGTGTCAGAAGGGCCTGATTTGGTTCTGGAGGGAGGCTGGAGGCATTCATAGGATCCCAGGGTGTTTCGGCAAACCTGGGGTGGCTGACAAGGAGAGTCGGGAAGAGAACACTCGTCGGTGTCCTCACAGCCTCTTTCTGCTGACCACTGATAACCTTGAGCACAGCAATCAGAGTCACTGCAGAGTTTCTGATCGTAGCAGGTGAGGCGTCTCCTACGAAGCCGTCTTTACAGGCGCAAGAGAGCTTGAGAAAAGAGTCCCCTCTGTCTTTTGTCTCCAGACACGTCGCTTCATCGTGGCAAGAGTCGCAGCTGGTGACCAGTGTCCCTACAGAGCATGAAGGTACACTTTGGTGCATGTTGTTTCAAGTCGTAACAGCTTTCTCAAGGGAAATCATGCAAAAATGTGGTTAGTTTTCAGTTTCTGATTCATGCTGACACAATCTGTCGATGTAACCACCAACCTCACGTGCTATTAATATTCATTATTTTCCTATATTGTTCCAAAAAAATGGTTCATTATATTTGGATCACTGGACAGTAGAATAGTTCAATTTATTAATATAGAATTCTGGATCTCAACTGTATCCACATGTCTAACAAATATATCTTAAATATATTTTGGGTAGCAGAGCTCTTCTAGCTGTCACTTTCTAAAGAGAACAGATCTTACCTGAAGTGCTCCCAGTATAAATGAGCAAAAGTAGGAGCCACACCAGTCCCTCAGGAGCCCCCATTGAAGACCACATCCACAAGACAAGTGCGCTGAAATAAACAGATAGAAAATACAGCAAAAGAAATTCAGAATCTCATCCAAATTTAGACCAAAATGTCATAAATGCATCCTGGGTGATTATCAAGATGTGACAAACTTGTCAGGCTTACCTGAGAGAGACTGTGGGAGGTTGGTGAGAATGTAGAGAAGCTCCTGGTTGGGGGGACAATTTATAATGCAGGAGAGTTCAAAGGGGCATCAACTCAAAGAGATGATGATTGATAGCACAGGGACACGAACAGAGTTACTTATTACCGTAATTAAAAGGAAGCAAAATAAGTTCAATCGAATTGTATTTGGCACCGTTGCAGATGCCTTTTTTAGTGTGTATTTTATTATACTGCTCTCAGTCATGTTGACCTCTTTATCTAAATCAGGATGGAACAAACCACCATTCATCAAGAACAGCGATAACATAGCAGACAGAAAATTGATTTTCTTTTTAAAATCATTGTTCTTTTGATCGAACATAAATCTACCGATATCAAGCCGTCTGACCAAATTATTTGAACCTCAAGGTCTTAGAAGAATAAATGAGCTTGTAACTGATCTTGGCGTCTCCCCATCATTTTATATTGTTATTACTCAAACTCAAGTAAAACTGTTGGTGATGAAAGTTAATAACTCACAGACCCACTTGTATTATCCACACTGTTTTCCGGGAAGAGTGTTTTGAGGAAACCAATAAGAGGAAAACCTCCATCATTTCCCAGTGCTGGGAAATGATGGAGGTTTTCCCAGTGCTGGGAAATGATGGAGGAGCGGAGGCCGGAGCTTTTTCAAAAATATGAAAATGGAAAAAGGTGGTGTGAATACATTTTTTGTTTTAGTATAATTTCTGTAGGAAGAAAAACATGACAAACATTCTTTTCCAATGCTGTAAAAATGTGCATAATTATTTAATTTCAACATCTCATTACAATGTAAGTTAAACTTAAAGGACCATCGTACCTCAGAGTCGTCACGTGGTGCGTCATTCTCTCCAGGATGCTCGTTATGTTTTTGTAGTCTACTTATTATTTTGAAAGTAGGCTAATATAGCTAATATAGACATTTACAGCATGTGTTGCCTTCATAATAAGGCTTATATAAGGCTTTTCATTTTTTGCGGCTCCAGACAGTTTTGTTTTTTTGGTCCAAAATGGCTATTTCAACATTTTGGGTTGCCGACCCCTGGCATAGTTAATAATTTCACTTTGTTCATAAATCACTTCTTATCATCATTTCCAGGAATGAATATAAAGTTTGTCTACTTCCTTCTCCAGAACAAAGTGATGCCTGATTCATAAAATGAATAAAAGTACAACATTGAGTAGCCGCGGCAACAATATAAACCTGTTAAAACCCTTTAGGCAGAGCGGAGAAAGTGTAACGTTGTGGGGTCACATGTTTAAGGTGAAAAATAATCTATTTGAATAATAATCTAAAAAGTACTTCTTGTCCAATGCAGCGTGCAGTGGTCAGTGGAAGTTTTGGTCCTGCTGGATCCTTCCCAATATCAAGTTCTATCAAGTTTCTTTAAATGTGGCATCACTTCCTCGCTGGCGGTTGCACTGAACTTTGTTACAGAGAGGCAGGTTCATCACACGCTCAGAGCAGATCCCATCCCTGCTCCAACGTCTCTTCTGGGGGGGGGTCAGTTATCATTGATTCTCCGACATCAGCTGCAGTGCTGCCTCCAGGCTGTCTGTGGATCTGAGGCCTTGTAGATCAGCCGCAAGCAGAACCTGCAGAACTGAGGGCTGGAGGTGTAAAAACGTGTGTCAGGTCAAGTCAATACAGGAAAGAACATTCACTTATCTATCTAGGACACCGACGCTGTGGTTTATACGCATTTTCATCCTTACAGTCACTTATTCCCTCAGGTTTAAGGTGCTTTACTGATGTTGAGATTAGGGGTGTTATTTGACCTCCTTTTCCACGTCTCTAAGATTTCTGGCCATAACTTCAATAGAGAGTGAAACAGTGATGTCTGAAGGTCTCACCTGCAACCTGCAGAAGACCAGCTCCACCTCCCTCAGTTTGAACTGCCTCAGCAAGTCTTTGAGCTCGCTGATCACCGAGTAATCTATGGTGCTGACATGGTGGCAGTCCAGCACCACTGACCGTGGAGAAGCCGCTGAAGGAGGGAGAGATTCAGGTATCCTGTGAATCCACACACATCACCGCTCAAATGCATATTCACAGCTGTACCTTGCAGAGCCTCAGTGTGGATGATGCGGCTGAGATGCTCTGTAGCAGGAAAACTGAGTCCACTGGCCAGTTCCATCAGCAGTACACCATGATCAGACACCTGCAAACGAACACACACACGACTGTTTAGCAGTCACAACTTATACAATTGGCAATAATCTTATTATATTACAGCTTTGCTCAGTGTCACCTGCAAATTACGGCAGATTAAACCAGTTTATGGTTAGGATAAGCTTCACCATTAATGGAGAGTGGGCCATGTGTTTAAGCATTAGAATTAGCTTTTAATTAAAATGTTGCTGAAATCCTGACATGGAGCTTTGTTTGGTTTTTATCCTTGAATAACTTCCATTTATTTGTATTATTCTACTTTGTGCGACTCTGATGTTTGTTGGTATTGTTTTAATGAACAGGGCTTGTTGCATGTTTAATAATTACTGTTTGAGAACATAGAAACTTAAAAATAATTAAAAAGAACACAACACACAAGTATCTTTTGATTAATTTAAGTTATATATGACCAACTATGTAGCCTACACTCGTGTGCAGGCAGTAACCATATACAGAGATATAAGATTAGCTTTATCTTTGCTGGTATCATGATGAACTAATACCTTTATCTGTGGCCTGGCCACATTGTAAAGTAGTAGCACTCCAGATGTAGCTACTCCTCCTATGATGCCGTACTGAACCTGCCAGAAACTCAAGAGGAAAGTCACAGCGAAAGGCAGCAGGTCCAGCCCTGTGAAACACAAGTGAGCACCAACATCACAACTAAATGAATCCTTAAATCTGGGACACACTGCAGAAAGAGTACTGACTGCGTATCCTCCACATCTTAGCGACAACGTGGAAATCCACCATTGGGGCAACTGCACAGATGATGACAGCAGCAAGAGAAGCTTTGGGGATGTAGTAGAATGCTGGCATGAGGAAGGCCAGAGAAAGCAACACAATGGCGCCTGCAAGACCGAGCAGACAAACCATGGAATTCATAAAAACACAAAGAAAATGATTAACTAAGTACAACAACACCGGCCTGAATAATACAAAAAAAATCTGGCCTTTATCATCATATCTATAAGAATTTTCCTTTAGACTCACTGGTGACGATCCCGCCAGCAGGAGTACACACGCCAGTCTGGGAGTTCACTGCTGTTCTGCATGTGAGGAGGTATACACATGTCATACATATGATATTGGAGCTGCCCCTCACACTTGCCTATTTCCTTGGATTAATACACAAAAAAAAACTGGAGCTAAATAATGATTTCGGTAAAAAGAACTGCACCTAAAAATTGGACTTAAAAATAAAATACAATGTATTGTGCTTGAATGATAAAATTAGACTGTGCCTAAAAAACAGGGTGTGTTTGTAGCCGCAGGTATGAACTCTAATCATGAAAACATGTAATACCGTAGATACATTTTCTTTTTGTATTTAATTCGGCGATTCCCACTAGAGGGAGCCCGAGTACCACTAACGGGACAGGACTGAAGGTAAACCTCTGAGAAATGAAAAATTAATGTTTGATGATGCAAACCATGGCCTTGGCCTGCATTCCCTAATGCCACACTGACTACTATATAATGACAAACCTCCCAAAGCTGCCGGTGACAGGATAGGCGGAAACAAAGGAGCCCATTATGTTGGTCACGCCGATGGCCAGCAGCTCCTGATTGGCGTCAATTCTGTAGTTATTTTGACTGGCTAAGGAGAAAAAAGACATAAACATAACTAAACTGATCTAAGTAATTAAATGAGCCTTTCTGTAGTGATGACAAATGTCTGTACCATATAAAAAAGACCTTTAGAGGTTATCAAATCTGGTTCAAAGTAATAAACTGGTCAACTTCTAGACTTACCAAATGCTTTGGCTATAGCAATGCTCTCCAAGAGGCCCATAAAGGGAATAACAGCAAGTCCTTCTCCAAAGCCCTGAACAGAGCAGACATAACAATTGTGTCTTGAAAACAGGAAAGGATTTTTGGGAAGTTGATTCAAGGTCCAATTAAATATTCATATTCACTTCCCATGATATCTGTGATACCCCTGTCAGCTAGAGCAGGAATAAGCAACGAATAAGAGTGGATGAATAAAGGATTCAACCCTCTACTGGCCTCATTTAGCTTCTCACCTTCACAATATCCCCAAACGACACAATGGTACCGTTGGCTGTCGTGTCAGAGGTAGGCGGGGGCCTAAAAGGTGGGAGGCCTTGAGAAGTTTCCCCAGTCAGTGTAAACACATGGTGACCGTAAGCATCCCAGGAAAATGCTATTAAAGATGCAGCCACAACCACAAGAGCATTCCGCACTGGCCGAGAGAGACAAGAATCAGGACAGATTCAGGACAGGTTTTGGACCATCTCATTTCTTCTGCATGCTTCGGACATATAGACTTAGTCCCACTCAGACAGATACTGACTGGTAGCAACAGTCCACACTAGTTTCCTGGAGACTCTCGTGTATTTGGAGTCTGGGGAATCGCCAGGATCCACGGTCGCCTTCATGAACACCAGCAAAACCAGCAGAATGAGACAAAGTAGTCCCAGTATCACATCACCGATCCTGGCTTCGGGGATTCTGTAGAAAGTGTAGTAAACCTCAAGGAAGAACTGACTGGGAATACCATGGAGCCCCAGAATGTTCTGAAATGAGAGCAGATTGAGGATGCAAACAGCCCGTGGAAAAATATACAACAGTATAGTTGCAAGAACAAAATGAGAATTGATACTTAAATATGACAAAATGTAGAAACATCGTAAATTAATGGACCTTTTCTTCTGCTACCTTTAGGCCATAACTACTCAACCATTTGCATGGTCAGTTATGTTCTATATACAGTTATATGCAGAATAAATCACCAATTTCATTCATAAACTCTCTCCGTGTGTGTGTGTGTCTGTGTGTGTGTGCATTGAAAAACTGACCTTGATCTGCCCAAAACCTATGGTTACTGCAGCTGCACAGGTAAAGCCTTTTATTACAGGGAAAGAGATAAAGTCCAACAGAAAACCTGCAGGAGACACAAAAATTTGCAGAGTCATGCCACAAGAGTTAAAACACCTGGATGTTTCAGATTCACACTCAGGAACTGTGTGTGGTTGGACGGAGGAAGTCATAACGGTTGTGGTGGGAAGTGGCTCGGCTGCATGCTCAATCAGGCCTCCCATTTGGTTCAATTTGGTTCACGTTATATCACTGACACTTTCATGTCAATGATATAACGTCATATCATTTGTTGCAGAGCCAACGTTACATTGCCCTAAAACTTACAAAAATCACTAACCGTCGTCACAAGGTTCTCACGTGACTCCGACAGACCTGCTTCTTACCTAATCTGAGTAACGCCATGACGGCCTGGATGAGTCCACACAGAAGGCTGAGCAGCACAGCCCTGTGTGGCTGCCCTCCTACGACAGAGAAACACAGGAGGGACATGATGGCTGTCGGACCCAATGTGACATCTTTAGAGGTCCCCAGGAGGCTGTAGATGAATCCCCCCATGAAGGCAGAGTAGAGACCGTACTGTGGAAAAAATGACACAGTTAAAAGGGAAACATTACGTAACATTATCATATTAACTGTGGTGCTGACTAATACTGTAGTTCTTGTCATTTCACTTGCATAGTTTACACACGACTATCTTTCAAAAAATGCAGAGAGTTAAAAAAGGTGTATGTATGCAGAATAAAAATTAAAAAAAACTATTAAAAATGGCAGAGAAAACACATTATTCACCTCCACAGGAAGACCAGCGACTTCAGCATATGCCAGAGCTTGAGGTACTGTAGTCATCCCCACTGTTATGCCTGCGAGCAGGTCCATCTGAAGCCACCTAATGTTGTACCTGGGCAGCCAGGAGAGAATCGGCACCCAGGCCTTTAGGTTCCTTAAGGAGCAGCAGCCTCGGACGACCGCCATTCCTGCCAACAGCGGCTGGTCCATTGTTTCCAGATGAGATCCAAAGGAAACCTGGACTGCAAGGTAAGAAAGATTAAATGACTGCAAACTAATGGGATAAAGTCCCGTTTAAATGTACAAATTTCGCATGTGTATGAGCAAGCTTGTTATTTTAAAAGAAACAGAAAAAACCTCACTTACACAAATGATTAGGTTTCCTCCACTGTTAACTGTCACTCATTGTTGGCTTCTGGGTTCCTCCAGATTTGGTTTTGCATATGTCCTCATGGGACCAGCAATCAGTGGAATACGTAAATTAATCTCTCCATGTAAATGCATGTTGCTCCGGTTTTCTCCAGAAAATTAATCACATATCTTCAGATGCAACCTGCAGATTTAGTGAAACAAACAGGAGGAAGAAAGTGAGTTGTTCATACCTGAGCACAGGCCTACTTCCGTGAACCTTAAAGTAATTTCAATCACATGATGATCTTATCCTGACAGGTTTTAAGACACTTGGGTCTGCCTAGTGATTTCTTTTTGACCACAGCTCTAATTTTTCACGCAACTGCAAAAAGAACAATTAAGCTTCTGGTGAAAATGTTCTGGCCCATAATTTGTTTCCTGTGTATTATCTGTGATGATCCTCTAAAATCCACAGAATAATGCAATGTTGCATTGGTAAACTGCAAATCTCGAACACTAAAGCCAGCTAATCAACAGACACATTTTGTGGTTACAATCAGCGCAAATAACAAGAATAGATTAACTATTAAAACAGCACTACAGAAAGAAAAAAAATGCAATGACATTGATTAGAATATCAGAATATAAAACTAAACAGATCATTATAAAGGTCAAAAAAGACACGAATATAACCATATAAAACTAATAGGAAGAAATTCTTACCCAACCACTCTTCTCTGTGGCTATGTCCTGCATTGGCTGTGATTTTTAGTCCTTTTCAGATGTTCCTTTTCCTAAAACCACTTCCTAAAAAATTTCTCCTCGCTAAGCAGGAATCAAGTTCCTGTTTTGCATTGTGTCATGTGATCATGTGTGGGCGGGGCTTCATTGTTTCCGGAAGTTAATGTCCTCTTATCTGAGAAGCCACGCTCGACTTCTATTTACTAGTTTTCCTTTTCGCTTCTGAAGAATAAATTTGTTTATTAGACTGTTAACCCATGAAATGTTTTAAACTTGCAGCGTTTGAAATGCCGAAACTGATATTTTGACTAGCCGTGAAGCGAACCAAACTATTATCGTCATGTTCTTCCCGTTATCATTTGTGATTTTCTCAAGCTGCATCTGGGAGTCAGATACAAGAAATGTCCTCCTGATAATTGGTTAGTGAACTTTTACTTCTATGCGATGATTATTCATGACTATTCGTGAACTTTTTCATCTGACCTTAACTTGTCTGTTGTTACAAACATACAAGTCACTCTTAACAATGTCCTCTCGTTATGAACATCACTTCATCCAGCTGATGATGCAGGTTTTGAGACAGAGGTGTATAATAACTCTGTGGTTCATACTCCCCACCTGCGCGCTCTGGCTCAGCGTAGTTTGGTGTTCAACAACGCATTCACATCTGTCAGCAGCTGCTCCCCCAGCCGCTCCGCCATCCTGACCGGGCTGCCGCAGGTAGCACAACTGTCTCTGTGTGTGGGTGCTGTTTGCATCTAACCTGTGTGATTCAAGGTTGTCTGGTCTGTGTTTTAGCACCAGAATGGCATGTACGGCCTTCATCAGGGTGTTCACAACTTCAACTCATTTGAAGGAGTGCAAAGTCTGCCGTTGCTCCTGAGCAAAGCTAATGTACACACAGGTAAATAAGGATTTCGAGGGGTTTCTCGCCCAGACTCTTGGTTTTGATGAATTCTCCTTGATTTTATTTTTGCTCAGGCATCATTGGGAAGAAGCACGTGGGTCCCGGCTCTGTGTATCCTTTTGATTTTGCATACACAGAGGAGAATGGCTCGGTCCTCCAGGTGGGACGGAACATCACCCGCATCAAACTCCTGGTCCGCAAATTCTTCCAAGCTCATAAAGAGGATAAAGTCAATTCACAAGAAGAGGAGAGGCCTTTCTTTCTCTACGTAGCCTTTCATGACACCCATCGATGTGGACACTCGCAGCCCCAGTATGGAGCATTCTGTGAGAAGTTTGGAAATGGTGAAAAGGGTATGGGAAGAATACCTGACTGGAAACCAGTGTATTACACTCCAGACCAAGTAAAGGTAGCTGACTTATCAGTGCTTCTCTTTCTTTCCCACATTCCAATAGCAATGCTAACCCCAAAAAGACAGATTATTCTCGCTGTGTTTCAGCTACAGTCAAACAGATTTGATCCAAACAATGTTCATTTGCTACTTCAGGTTCCTCCATTCGCACCAGACACACCTGTAACACGGGCTGACTTGGCGGCGCAGTACACCACGGTCAGCAGGCTGGATCAGGGTGTGTAGCAACATGTTGTCGTGAGAAGAGTTAAGACAAGACATGACGTGTTTGGGTACCTCTGCAGGTATCGGCTTGGTTCTTCAGGAGCTCCGGGAGGCCGGTTATGAGAACGACACTCTGGTCATCTACAGCTCAGACAATGGAATCCCCTTCCCAAATGGCAGAACCAACCTGTACCACTCTGGGACGGCAGAGCCGATGATGGTGTCGTCTCCAGAGCACAGGAAACGATGGGGAGAAACCAGCCAGGCCTATGTAACTCTTCTCGGTATGCTAGAAAGGAGAAATTAGAAAAAAACAGTTTTTAAATAAAAGCTGTGGACATAGTGTAGATCTAAGGTTTACGCATGTCTGACTACTCCACTGAATGACAAGGACAATTAATGCATTCTTTATGATGAACTTATTGGCATCTCGTCCTCTGTGTCTCCAGACATCACTCCAACCATTCTGGACTGGTTCTCTGTTCCTTACCCATCCTACAGCCTCCCGGGGAACCCCCGCACTCCTGTTCACCTCACCGGTCGCTCCTTGTTGACTGTTTTGTCAGCTGAGCCCAGAAACTGGGACACCGTGTACGCCAGCCAGTCCCTGCATGAGGTCCGCAAGCCACTGTCAGACCCAACGTCCCAGCAAGAACTTGAACAGAAGGCCCTGACTGCTTCTCTGTCCCGTTGATTTCAGGTAACCATGTACTACCCGACCCGCTCCGTCCACCAGGGGGTGTACCACCTGCTCCATAACCTGCACTACCGCATGCCCTTCCCCATTGACCAGGACCTGTACGTGTCCCCCACCTTCCAGGACCTGCTGAACCGCACCAGGCGACAGGAGCCCACGCACTGGTTCAAGAGTCTGGAGCAGTATTACTACAGAGAGCGCTGGGAGCTGTACGACTCCAGGTGCGTCACCCCTCAGGAGTAGCTACTGTACATCTGATCACTCAGACCTTTGCTATATTTCAGTCTTTCCCAAGTGGGTAAATGCCGATTTGATATTTATTTAATCAAGTTTGGAGTTTTTCTGTTGGCTGACGTAAAATCAAAACCCCACGTGCTTCATCAACACAGGACCGACCCGCTGGAGACGGTGAACCTGGCGTCAGACCCGTCCTACAGCACGGTGCTGGAGAACCTGAGGCAGAGTCTGCAGAAGTGGCAATGGGAGACCGGGGACCCCTGGGTCTGTGGGCCAGACTATGTCCTGGAGGATAAACTGGAGCCACGCTGCAGACCCCTCTATAATGGACTCTAATGGACCTAAACTCTTGATTGACTAGAGGCTTGCCTTCCTGTACACATCTGTCTTGTAGAATAAATTACATTTTAATATTTTATTTTTGTGCATCAGTTCTGCTATCGGAGATAAGAAATGTATAAAGCTTTGAATGACCCTTCCTCTGACCATCATTTCCTTTAAGGAAAGATTGTTCTTCCTGCTCTAAGATAATTTGCCCATCCAAGTCCGTCTTATCAGCGTCTTTATATTCAAGGTACATTTCATATCCCCCAGATCGCCTCTTGCATCAGACCATGCTGTTATGGGCTGGTTTTGTTACTATCTAATTAAAAAAAATCTTTGGTTCCGTCAATCTCTGCCTAGGCCTCGTTCTGGGCTGATTTGACCATTACAGGAGTGACCTGTGAGGTCGCAAATCACTCAGGAAAGGGATTTTATTGATTTTCCAGTGCTTTACTTTGAAGTGAGACACATACAGCAATTAGGAACATTTGATTATTTCCTCACGTTTATCGACCTGACTGGTTTCTTTTAACTCTTGATCTCTCTATTTTCACTCCTTAAAACATTGATTCTGCTCTTTATTTAACCAGAGTCGGTGGCTTTTATCGTTTGACATCCATGCTGACATATGCCTCCCCACAATTTAAGTGAATCCCTTCATTAAATCGAATGGTTTCACGATTAAACCGAATCACACACTGAACTGATCACTTGCATGTTTTTATGTTTACACTCTCTCGACTTTGACTTACAAATGGACTGAAAATTGATCAAATGAACTGGCTCAGAGATTATGACAATGCCTGTTGTGGTTCCCTGATGATAATCCGATTTCACTTTTACCTCTCCACCAACGTCAGCAGGGCTGACGTCTATACGTTTGCAGCCCCCTCGCACACTATATCACACGCGCACAGGATCATCCACCCACCTAAATTCTGATTTGACGAGCTTCTCGGGTCACAATAACGTCGAACAGTCGGTCTATATAAGCTGCAGAAAGTTTTCCCAACACGCAGTAAAACAGGAGATCACCTTGTAGCTGAGGAAACCCTCTCTGCGCCTCTTTACGTGGAAAAACAAGTTCCAATTCGGATCCGGGCATGGAGAGGTCAGTCAAGTTTGCCGTGGTGTGCGTCGCCATGTCTCTGCTCATCTCCTGCGATCAAGTCGAAGCCTGGTACAAGCAGTCCACCGGGCCCAGCTATTACTCAGTGGGTCGCGCCTCTGGATTGCTGTCCGGAATCAGGAGGTCGCCGTACGTCCGGAGGTCTGAGTCCGAAGAGGCAGTGCTGGACAGCGAGGACGCACCGGGTAGCAACGTGATTCCGGACAGCAGGCAGATATCCATCCTCAAAAGCATGGTGAGCGCTGTTCTCTTCATATAAACTTGAATCCAGTGCATGTCCCTGTTTTAAGTCAAAACGAAACGTGCGTAAAAGCTGTTACTGCTTTAAATTTAACGAGCACAATTTCACAAACAGATCCCAAATGAACTCCAGAACAATTAAAATCAGTCCTAATTGAAGGTACGTTTCTAGCAGGATTTAAACTTGTGTCGTCACGGATGTGATCTTCTGCAGGCCATCTGCGTAAAGGACATCTCCCCCAACCTGAAGAGCTGCGAGCTGCTGCGGGACGGGACGGGCACCTTCCAGTGCAAGGCGGACGTCTTCCTCACCCTGGACTCTCTGGACTGTCTGTCCGCATGAGTCCCGCCGACCCTGCGGAGGCAGACCACCGCATCCCGGGGCTCTTCTCTGGAAACTTAGGATGAAGGTTGGAGGGATGGAGGGCCCGTCAGGAGGGGGGGATGGACCGCTGCAGACCCTGAATGTTCCACCGTAAAAGTGCAAATTTTGTTCCGTTTTGGTTTTACTGACAGATATTTAAAAAAAAAAAAAAAAAAGTATGACTGGTGTGATGAGAAGCAATTGTTGCCGTTTCACCCCACGTGTATCCCGCCCCACCCCTCACGACGTGTATATGTCCAATAGTTGTGCAATTATCAAGAAAGTGCTTTTATTTATTTATCTATTAAAATGAACAAACGCCATTGTGTTGCTTAAATGTATATTGAATACTCAAATGTGGGTAATGAAAGGCGATCATGACCAATACTGCCTTGATTTATTACTTTTCCATTTGCATTAAAACAAAACTTAAACACAATGTCAAAAAAAGACCATATTTGTCATATTTATTCTGTCCTCTGGGTTAAAAACAATCCAAAGTGCATTCTTTCTAGAAAAATATAAAGTGAAGAGGTAAAATGAAGAAACAGACCAAATCTAAAGCATGTAAATGACACAAATATTCCCAGAAACATCATCTTTGTCCTTCAGCATCCAGATCAAACCACATTTGTCAGAGCCGTTTTAAGAGTCCGTGGAACCCTCAGAACGCAGCCCGATTAAAGCCTCCTCGTATCATCACCGAAGGCCCTGAACAGAGCGCCTGAAAGCGAGGAAGAGGCTCCATAAATGTAAACGAGTGGGCTTTTTTACCGAGGGTGGTGGATGCGACCAGACGACACGCAGTGATGGATGAGGGGAAAACACACGGTGGCATGCACGAGTGAACCCTGGGACAGGCAGGAAAAGACCAAACAGTAAATCCTAACACCCACTGCGGCCTGCCCACACACACACACACACGAACACACAAAGAGGAAAAGGAGGCATTTTAACTGCATGTGTATATAGCAAATTCAAGAGATTTTAGTTCGCAAAATTAAATACTAATGTCTAATTTACAACACTTGGTTTCTAAAATTAACATTTATTGGCTAAAACAATAAACATTCTTTTTTTATATACATTTTCCCATTTTTCAAAGCAACACAGAGCAACGGAGACGACCGCTACAGCAGCGACACGGCCTCCAAGTTCTCTTTGATTATGGTGTCCATCACCACCTGGAACACCACCTGGATGTTGGAGGTGTCCGTGGCTGTGGTGAAGTGGTGGTAGATGAGTTTACTGGGGGTGGCGTTGAGCGAGACGAAGGTGGAGGCCATGAAGTGGGCCGCGGAGTCCACGTCGCAGTCTGCACCTGGAGAAAGAGGCAGCACTTAGCACCTGTGGCAGCTCTCAGGCCTGAGACGGACGCCTGCTCCGCTTCCAGACCTCCAGTCTGAGAGGTTTTAGCATTTATATTGACATTAGTAGACACAATAGCCGGGCGGGCAGGTGTGCAGAGAAGAGAGAGAAGTTGTGCATTTGGATTAGTGGATCTGCTTAGAGGTGGGGGGAAGCAATCCTCAACCAAGGACTCAGCTTTTTAATCACAAATGATATTAAAACTGCTCATGGTGACTGAATACACATCAGGCCCACCTTTAAACTGTGGCAGGTACAACCGCAGGTGTCGCCCAGAGTGTAAGACCTTGTCCTGAAAGAGGTCTAACTTGTTCATGAATAAAATCTGTAAAAAAAAAGCAGAGAAAAGAGCAATCAGATATGGCGATGAAGCGTTCCCTCCACTGGGAGAGGACAAATCAATGAGAGGATCACGACAGAGAAAACAGCTTTATGGTAACTTCTTCCTGCTGTTATAACAAACAAACACCACAAATCAATCAAATCCAAATAATAAAGCCACATTTATTGTCATTTTACAGATACTTGATGGGGAATGTGAAAATCAATAGCCAGCATGGGAAACTAGTGACAAATCAATCAGCTTGGTTCCTCTCATCAGTGTCCAATCGATCACTCACGTGGACACAACTGGCCTGGCTGGTTCTTTAATAAATCTCTGCCTCACAGCCTCATAACTCAACTTTTCAGGGCTCTGTAGGCAACCAATGAAACCTGACGACTGTCTCATCCCAGCCTCATCTGATGCAGACGGTGGTGATGTGCTACGCCCATAGGACACATTTGCTTCAAGGACTGTTTTGATCATCGCATGTACACATTTGTTTGTTTTCTTAGAGAGAAAGCCTGTCAGAACCAGCTCCGACCGGCGCCGAGTCAAAGGCTCCACCTGACAGCCGCACCGACATGCAACGTCTTTCAAACGGACTTGAAATACAAGTTAAGTGGAATGAATTGAACGAGCCCGTCACACGCTGGCTTTAATGCGATCATTTCCCGGATAGGGAATGGAAAAGCAGACAGAAGGGAAAATGTCACCACACCCTAATTACAGCCGGCTCTTTAAATGAGGACTAGCAGAAGTCTTGAGACAAAAGAGCCGAGGCCGAGTGTGTGGAAACAGCATTTATCAGACACATCAACGTTAGCTTCATCTTCTAGAAGAAGAATGGGAAGCTTCAAAATGATCCTGTTTATGTCCTCTGCTTCAGCCTGGAGATGCACCATTTTCTACTGAGAGAGAGGGATAAAAGTACCTTTGATTCTGCCTAAAAAGTTCCCAAATCGAGCAGTAGCCGTCCTTTGTGCACGGGTTTATTATCATGACGGCGGTGGTGATGATAACTATTACTGATATTAGCATTGCCTGTCTTTTTCCTATATTTGCCTGTAACAAAGCGCGCCTCCGTGTTCAGGAGAACTGATCTATATTAAAAAACCAGACCTTCGGGTGACTGACAGCTCAAAGTATCTTCCCTCACTTGCTCAAGACGTGAAGTGGGATGAAGTGTGGAAGTGTAGGATGTTAAAACTTCATCCCCAAACTAATGAGACGTGGCTGAAGTTAGTTTAAAGGTGCACACGCAACGGATCGCCTCATCTGCGCAGCACATCGGGACTTCATTTTAAACTGTGCCGTATGAACCTAATGGATCTGATAAATAAAGACATCTACCATTCCTGACGCTAAAACTCGCGTTTGTGCGAGTGCGTCTTCCCTCAGGAGGGAGACGGTGACGGGTGAGCCTCTCACCATCGACGTGCTGCGGAAGAAAACGTTGTTGCAGATGGCAGAGAAGAGATTCATGCTCTCCTGGAGACGATTCTGCAGGGACAAGAAGAGAACGCCATCAGGGAGCGGAAGCCTCCATCATCCTGAAGGCTTGTTCCACCGGGACAGACCCTAATCGGATTTAACGAGGGCTCTGCAGACGCCTCGCCGGGCGAAGTCTTTACCATGGAAGGGTCTTCCACCAGGGTCATGTCGTAACCGCTGAGCGACACCACGAACAGCACCGCCCGGACGTCCTCAAAGCAGCCGATCCACTTTCTCCGCTCGGTCCTCTGTCCTCCGACGTCGTACATCCTGCACACAGGCGGGCGGGAGAGAATATGAAATAATTGTTGCGGAGCAGAGGCCCACGCGAAATCCGATTAAATGATTAAAAAAGGCTGAACGCAACAGCAGACGCACAGTCAGTGGGATTTCTGCCCTCTGTTCTCCTCGCCGCCGTGGAAAAACACAGGTGACACACACGCCACGGAGGAGACCCCATGGATGATGACATTTACATCAACACGCAACTATAGAGACGTAAAACCTGTCACGGCCGCCTGCTAACAGACTGGACTCAGTCATACGTGGTAAAGTAGCATCTACGTGGATGGAAGGGCCCGAGGCTTCCCAGCAGAACAGTGACCAAAGCTTTTTTCCCATAATGCATCCTGGTACCATGTGTTCCTCTGGTGAGAGGATGTGTTGATGTGATGTGTTGCTTCATGGCAACTGTTGTGTCCACTGTTGGGAGGTTACACACTCTGTTCTGGCACCTTCCTATCAGCACCAGCAAGAACTTCTTCAGCAGTTTGAGCTAAATTTGTGCGTCTGTCGGATCGGACCACCTTCACCGTCCTCCCCGCCTCACCCTCAGTTTTGGATAAGGTCAAATCCCACTAAAATATGCTTCACCCCCACGTACATACGCACAGCAGAATGTTTCTCAGCACAACGGCTCTCCCCCTTTTTCAATTATTCCTTGAGACAATCACAACAAAGCGGCGCAGAGAGCGTAAAGGTCAATGTTCTCCAGAAGGATGAGAGAGAACATTTCAACAAGAATCGGAGTAGGAAAACCCATAAGTTCTTCTGACTTCAGCTATTTTCACAGCCAGATGTGGCACCTTGCGCCTTCCATTCGAACGTCCGCTCACTCATTTCAGTCTTTTATTGAAAGGAGAAATGAACATGTGGCGACAGACGCACAAATGTCACAAGTTGAGCGGAAAAGGAAAGATCTAGCGAGATATATCAGAGCTTGACGCACACACTGAGCCCTTCTATTAACTCCGAACTGATGCGAGCTACTTTACAAAAATCAGAATTCAGAACTGGAGAAAATGGCCAAAAAGACAATGAATGATCTGCATATATTATAGATGGAATGAAGCAGAAGTGGGAGGCGAGCCGGTACAGACGCAGCCCCTGCATGCTAACGGTGGTCATGGGGATCAGGTGTAGCGCGTAGCATTACCATCACACTGAAATGTGGCACAAGGTTGTAATCAAACCAAGATAACGCTGAAGTTGTAGCTCTATAAAGTTGAAAACTCGAGCCAAATTCATCTTTCCAGCCTCAGCTTAACAATATTCACACACTTCTGCGGTGCGACGATGAGGAGCCGATGCTAATGACACAGGAAAAGGTCCTAATTACCCTCGTGGGTCAAAGGTCAACCAGCATGTCTGTATGCAAACTAGCACACACACACACACACACACACACACACACACACACACGCACACACACACACAGGGTGGAATACATGTATAGAAGCCAGCTGCCAGGACTAAACCTTTATTCCTCAGTGTCTCCGGTTTTACTCACAACAATCATCCCATAATAATACTAGATCAGATGTTATAAAAGGAAAGGGGGAGATATCCAAGGAAACTGATTCAACTCTTAAGTCACACATGTCGAGGGACAGGAGAGGATTCATGTGGTTACAGATTTATATTGTCGGCACCCTGCGGCGCTGACGTCAAACGGGAGAAAAATTCCGAGCGGGCTCAATAAACGCAAAGCTTCAAAAATAATAGGAGTGCTGGGCGCAGATGCTCGCGCAGATGAGACACCAAAATCAGGATTCAACCGAAGGAGACACTCTCTGAGACACGGTTCGAAACCGCTTCGGGTCCAATCAGAGCAGCAGTTTTCTGCCAGGCAGAGCTGGAGCTCAATATTGAATTGTGAAGAAGCCCCCCCCCCCAAAAAAATACTATTGAAATAAATATTCCAAGCGTAATGGAGGAAGTGACAGTTTCTTCGTTCTCCCCCCCAAAAAACCCAAGACCCTTTTTGTCTGACTCACATCTGCATCTCTAAATCCCTTTAATGACCTTTCTGTTGTTCAGTTAAAAAATTAATACAATTTATGCTAAGCTCCGATTAGGCGGAACAGCTTGATATCTCCAAAACACACACACACACACACACACACACACGCTGTATTATTTGGCTTCCCTGGAATCTGGCAGATAAGACGGAAGCTGCTGTGACTTTAGCTGAACGTCTCTCTGGAAGCACAAACACTGCAGAGGAAAGGAAAAATAATAAACTAGATTCTAAACGCCAACAGCAATGAGACTGCAAGGAGGCCTCAGGGCTTCTATGCAGATCCGCTTACGATCAAAGCGTTTCTGCAGGTGACACCGTCATGGAACAAGTGGAACTTCCACGCTCGAATCAGGACACGCGTGCAAAAAATGCAAAAACACACAAATCAGCGTCACCCAGAGACGCAAACGCTCCAGGCTGCAGGCGTCTGCTTAAAAAAAAAAGCGGCTCACCTTACAACTTTCATATGCTAAACAGAGGTTTGGGAAGAGCTGCGGCAATAAACTTTATATTAGACTTTCAGATGAGGTGTGGAGCTCAGCGGAGAGGCAGACTCCTCAGGTAGACATTCCAGAAAAAAGATGAGGAAATTACTCTTTAATAGATGTTCGGAGTGTTGACAGATGATAAGAGGCGCGCGTTAGCCGCGGAGGCCGATGACTTGCGCATCCAACTCGATAACCTGCCGTCAGGGGAAAACACTGAGGCGGGAAGTGAGAATCGCTCCGATTTGAGTGGCAAAGTCGAGAGCGAGAAGCTCCCAAATAACCGAACGAAGACCCCGAAACGCAAGTTTCGAATAAAGTTCAGTCAAAGCGTGTAAACGGATAATCGAGTCGAAAATGATTCGTCGGCTTTTTCATTCGCCCGGATTTCTTCTCCAAGTTGTGGTTTTCAACGCTATTGATTAAAAATATGATTCCGTTTCAGGAGAAAGGCTCGACGCCTTGAACCGCTGCTGGTTTTCTTCCACCCTAAAACCACGTTTTCACTGGTTTCAGCGTTCCGTTGTGGGATTATTGTGTTTGAATAGGAGTTTTGTGTTTGATGCCGTCATGTTCTCTGGAGCCCAATCGTCAGGGGATCAGACAGAGATGGCGTGGGGGGAATGGTCATGTGACATGGGCTGCCAGGGCCCCCACACTCGCCCTCTGCTCCTCTGCTGATAAGACCGAGCCGCCGCCGCTGTCCGACGTGAGCTTGAGCAACTGTAACCGTATCGACTGTATCGAACCAAGTTGCTAATCTCGATCTCGGGTCTATGGCGACGCGGCAGTAGGAGATAAGAGCGCTTGGATGGGAGCTCCAGACCTGGGAGCGGGGCGGGGGGGCGGGGGGGGGGGCTGCCGACCTCCCTGCCGAGTGACCCCGAAGACAGTGTGAAAGCATCTACCTGAAAACAAGGTGCTTGACTTTGAACTGGGTCTCGATCACACCAGTCGTCCTCAGCCGTACTCGAAGGACGTCCATCTCTGTAGGCACATACTCCGGGGAAGTGATGCGGATCATGTTCTCGAAGAAACTGAGGAAGCAAGGAGGGGGGGGGGGGGGGGTGATGCATTAAGGTGAGAGGTCAAGGAGAAAAACAAGGAAGGAACGATGACGCTGCCAACAAAAGAGAATATAATCAGGTACCAGTTACTGGTGTGTAGATGTATTCACTCTGTGTGTGTGTGTGTGTGTGTGTGTGTGTAGAATACAGAGATAAAGACAGGGGGAGAAATGGTTCATTATCATGAATATTCACAGTGTGGTTTACCATAATAACACACCGAGGCTAAGCTTTCAAGCAAAGATTAGCTATTTACACAGTTAGCGTAATCATCTGAGACACACACACACACACGCACACACACACACACAATGTTTCCTGCGACAAGAAGTGACTGTGACATTCTCAACTTGTCAACCTGAATAAGCTTCGTTGAGAGCGACACACACACACACACACACACACACCCCGCTGCTTAAAAAACACACTGCGCGGTGCAGATTGCATGCAAGAATCTGAGAATTGTACTGTGTTTGTGAGGACAAAAAAGGGAAGGGGAGGGGATTTTATTATGCAAAATGACTTGTTGAGCACCATCATGCTGAAGGAAGTTCAGGTCATCAGCAATTAAAGAGCTGTGCTTCAATCAGTGAGACCAACATCAGATCTGTGTTAGGAAATATTTGTCTCTTCAACTGGTAAATAATTATGAACCAGCCAGCACAATGTGTGTGTGTGTGTGTGTGTGTGTGTGTGTGTGTGTGTGTTGTGTGTGTGTGTGTCTGTGTGTAAAAGCCAGGGCAGAGGGTGGTGATGATGATGTATGGTGGCTCTCAGTGGGAACCAAGGGGCCTGTCGGTGTCGATGATCCCGGAGCCGAAGGCTCTCGCTGGGGTAAAGAATGAGAACAGACGGCCACCTGTTGGGATCCGTCTCCGTCTTAAACCAAGATTCCCACAAAAATGTTCGAAAACTGTTCAAAATGTAAATGAAAAAAACTTGATTTGCTGTAAACAAAAGGTTAAAATTCCACCCCCCCCCCCCCACACACACACACACACCTTTTCTACACTTGTTCCTTTGCATCCTTGAACAGACAGACATAAACACATCTGTGTATTTCACGGGTTGTTTAAATCGTTTGGGAGGACAGTTTAACTGGATCCGTTGCTTCATTTCCCACTCATGCACTAATACCCAGCGACAGCGAGCACACGGCCCAGCGTCAACTGGGGAGTCCGGGTAATTAGACCCCTGCGTGGCCTCAACGCAGCGGGAGTGCGAGCGGAATGAGTACTCACTACAGCGCAGAGTCGTTGAGCTCATACTCATATCCCCGAGCCACCGCAGACCTCACCCCCTCGTCGGACCACAGGCAGGAAAAGGCGTGGCTAAGGAAAGGAAGCAGCACCTGATCTTCATCAAAGCACCGCCCACATGAGAGGACAGAATGGGCATGGACCTGCAGGAGGACAAATGGTCAAAGAGGAGCAAAAAAAAAACCTAATGTCAAATGATTTACCAAGCCTATTAGAGTTCCTCTTTCAAATGAATTTCAGTTTGGAAATACTACTTTGGTCATCGTCTCAGGAAGTGCAGCGTGGGTGGAGGAGCTCTGATTACCCTGATAGACTTCAAATTAAACGTAAGCTGTCAGCCAAGCTGCTCCCATAATGTTTCACTTTAAGATGTCTCATTAAAACAAACTGCCTTCTTCCCACCTCTCGCGTATAGTGTCGCAATGGCGCCCTCTTGTGGCCACACGGCGGCACAATTTTAAGGGCTCGAGAATTTGGAAACGCCACAGGGCGTCACGTGACGGATGAATCAGGCGACAGGTTACCTTGTTCCTGCTGTTGGCCAGGTTGATCCGGAGCACTCCCATGCCATGCAGGACAAACTTCATGGAGGTCAGCAGGTTATCCAGCACAGCCGGCTGCAAAAGACAAACAGGTTAGCAGCAAAGGCCTGATCTTCAGCGTTGCAACAAAAAGGTGGGGAAAAAACGCTGTGGCTACAGGAGAATTATAACCATAAAGTAAATATCTCCACAGCTGATTAGAACCTTTTCGTTCATTTTGTTTGATGCACCTAGAAAAGGGATGTTTCTTCATGTATTTTTTATTGTTTTGGTGTGTGTGTGTGTGTGTGTGCGTGGGGAGGGGGGGTCTCCTTGTCAAATCTGCGAGGTAACTGGATGTGAGGAAACCTTACTGTGCTGACAGCTCCAAATGGATTTGTGTCGGACATAAGCTGCTTTGCGTCACCATCTCTGTCAGCGGTAATTGGACGGTGGATCTTCATGAGCCGTAAACTGACCATAAATGTGACCAAAAAAAGATGAAATAAAATCCAAGTGACTTGGGTTAATAAAGGACCTATCATGAACACCCCCCCACACACACACAAAAAAAACCCTCCATATTTCCGTTCAGAAATACAAAACACACATTGAACACACATTGTAACACAACTGTGGTTCCGACTCGGTCCAGCCTGGAATCCCAAACTCTGTCACCAGTTTGCTGTGTTCCCCTCTGTCCTCGCTGGGTCTTTAATCCTTGCGTCACCTTCCACCAACTGCCCCCCCCCCTTCACTGTTGACAGTAAAGGCAGGAGGCACAGAGGACGCAGGGAGGTCAGGGTGAAATGGTGGCAAAAAAGAAACCGTAGCCACCGACAGTGATGTGTTGACCCTGTGATGGCAGCCTGGATCCACCCCCAGCAACGTCAACAAGCTGGAACATTTGACGTTAAAAGGCACGAGGTTTGTGGAAAAGTCCGACCAACAGCGATCTGTCGCACAGCTGACCCCCGTTTCCTGCTCGCTGATGACATCCTCCCACTGTTGAAATCATTGCTCTGTGTGCGTGTGTGTGTGTGTGTGTGTGTGTGAGAGTGGAGATATCATTGCAACCTTAATTCCACCCAGATGTTCCTGTTCATGCTGTCAGCAGCTTCTCCCTGCAGGAGCGTTAATACTTATAAAGCTACTAAAACATGATAAGGAAGTGCGCTGCTGCCCATACAGCTGCCTGATGCTTAATCATTAACCAGGACCACTCAGCTAACAAGGCATAGCTAATCCACGTGTTTGTCTGCAGGGGTCACAAAGCTGCGACTGGTGTAGCCGTTTCAGGTAAAACAGCCTGGCCTCCAGACCCCCCTCATTTCCTCAAATAAGTGTCCAATCTCGAGAGTTAGCAATAATAACATTGTTGTTATTAGACTCTCTGTTCACCAGTCAGGCCCCAGCAAACACAAAAACAAAAAAGGGCCTTGAGCCGCCAATAAAGGACAAGCCGAGGCCCCCTCTTATCACAGAGAGAGGCCCTAATGCAGGACAAACCTGACTGCAGGGGCCAAAACAACAGAAGCAGAAGAACAAAAGACGTGGTTATCCTGTGTGTCTGCAGGGGATTTTAGCCGGCCTGGATAATCCGCCCCCTTCCAGGCAGGATGGAGACGCTCGCTACCACGTGAGTGACGGGGCGCTTACAGTGGCAGAGATAAAACAACCCAAAACACCAGTGTGATGAGCTCTCCTACGCCCAGTGTGACTGTGAGAATGCGTGTGTGCGGAGGAGGGTGTGTCTGTTTGGCTGGGAGGTAGGCTGGGAAGAGAAGCACAGGTTTGTGGTTGCGTGTCAGTTTTCCATGAAAAACATGACGTCATCAGGAGACAAAGGAAAAACCCGACTGGCAGGATGCGACGTTCACCAATAATCACAGTCAAATGAAGAGATTGTTAAAGAAATCCTGAAGAAATTCGTGTGTTGAGGATCTTTTTTGTTACTTTTTTATAATAATAGTACCATACTTTATCATCATGTATTTATTATATTAATAAGAGTTGCTGTCAGTGAACGCCAGAACTGACGTTAAAAGTGAGTTTTTTGACTTTTTAAATGACTAAGCAGCGTTGGCAGGAGCAGATAAAGTTGGGAAAGACACCGGAAGGTTCCAAGGAGCCGAGAGGTCACCGGTACGGCATCTGCGGGAACGCACTCAAACATCCCAGCGGGGATCCGGACAAACCGCAGCTTTGTGTCAGATACAAAAACACAACCGGGGCGCCAAAGATCTGACAAATTCTCCGAGTGGCAAACGTGTATCAGACATCCGCTCCTGCAGGCCGCCGCCGTGCTTTGGCTCGAGCTGCTTCCCGGTGATGCATCCGTGCAGGTCACAGGGGACAGAGGAGGAGAAGGAAGAGGAATGTTAACACGGGAATGTGTGTGTGCGTGAGTGTGTTTTTGAACCGCTGCCACCCTCCTCACCCCGTCCTAACCCCTAATACACCTGTGGAATTTGGCTTTGCACACAGAGGGAAGAGCGACGGCCAAAGCGCTGCATACCAGCACGGATCTGACCTCCAGAGATCTGCTGCTCGTGCCCATCTTTCTCACGCACACAACTGCCTGCCGTGCGCGTGCGTGCGTTACCTTGAAAGTGATGAGCTCCTGTTTGGTGAATCCGTGACTGTGGATGATCTTCATCTGCTTGACCAAAGTACTTTTGCCGCTCTCTGCTGCACCTGGAGGAAGATAAAACCACGGATTAACATGAGATCCGCGATGGTTTAGGTTATCCCCGCAACGGTGGCACGCGCACACGCACGCTCACACCACGCAAACTGGCCTCCAGACTTTCACAGTCTCACCTAGTAGCAGTATTTTAACCACGTTCATCTCCATTTTGGCAAACTCGTACAGGTCTCGGTCGATCTTGGCGCTGCGTATCCTCGCCTTCTTTTCTTCCGTGAGTTCGGTACCGAGGCACAGTCCCATCCTGAGCGCTCATCTCCTCTCTGAATCTTGCTCCAAGAGAGAAAAAAGTAGTAATAACACAGGCGGTCCGGACGGGGATCAGCCCGAGCCTGCTACTGCGCGCCGCATACCGCCAACTCTCCTGCAGCGCCGCAAATTGCAGGGTGAGTTTGCATGAAGTTCAGCGGGAACGAGGCAGATTCGGATCATCAACCAAATGTCTTTCAGAGTCGTTGGCGATGTTTAGAAAACCTCTGGAATCCAGCCGACTCGACGCATCACAAGTCGTAAAAACTGGCATCCGACCACCGTGCGCACGGTTCGAACCCTCTTCTAGCGCCTTGGCAAAGACCCCAGTTAATTTTTAAAAAAAAAAAGAAAAAAGAAAATACTGCCTCCTCCCACACACTCAAATTCCCAGTGGGGAGAGTTTTGGACTTCCCAGGGAAGTGACGTGCGGGAGAAAAGAGACCAGCGTGCGTAATTTTACGCGTTTTACCCGACTGCGCACCGGAATAAAGAACTATCACTGAAGTGTCAAAGAGTAATGACGCTTTTCTCTCGTCCGTGTTATCCAGTGAAAAGATTAAAGCATAACGGAAGTAGCTTCTGCAGATTTTTGCACGCAGATTTGTTTTCGGGAACGCGATGTGCTGAAAACCGGGACAATCACGAGGACAAAAGTTTGAACAGATGGTTACAAAGTGGAGATTAGGAGCAAACGTCCCCGAAAAGGTTTAACGCGTGTGTTTGTGATAAGACAGATTTTAACGAGTGTTTCGTCTGGGACGCGCAACCTGGAAACACCTTCTCATGTTTGTTCGTTTAGGAATATTCGAAGCTCATGAGTGTGGTAACCGTGAGGATCTGGGAAGGGGGGGTCTTCTGAAGGGCCGCGTCCTCATTTCGTTGCGTCAACGAACCGTGAAAAAATGCCGACGCAGCAGAAACCTGACACAGATTCACCATTTGACCAAGTGCATTTATTACAGACACACCGTCGTACAGAGGTTACAAAGCTGTGACAATTCCCTGCATCTACTATTAAAGATAGAAACTCTCACGCACGCACTCAAACAGCAAAAGTGACAGTAACTGTGGCCTGATAGTCTGGTTAAAAACATTCTTAGGGTGCATTTCCTTGGATTGGAAATTAAATTCCGCGTTAGTTTCACATTAGCTCCTTTCATTCAATTCAAAGCCCTTTTGAGGAGGCCGTGCAGTTTCTACAGTGCAATTAATCACGTTCTGAGCTCTCACACCGCGTTAACGTCCAGTTACACACATTACAAGTACAAACATTATTTCACAGTTCATTCAGAAAAGACATTTTTTGCATACTAGAAAATAAATTCAGCTTTTTATGTGTATTAAAAACAACCCAGCCGATATTAAAAACATACTTACAAATCTGACAAGCTAAACCGTCCACAACGGTGAATTGCAGCCCGCGTTCATGAGCTGTATACCTGCAGACGAACAGTCGGATTTCCAGGGCAAATACGCATTAAAGCTGCTCTGTGGAGGGCTTTAAAAAGGCTAAAATATGCTTTCTTTAGTGTGTATTGTAATAGCAGCGACTCTCCTTCCTCTGTTGGTTCTGACCCGAGTCAATGAGGCAGAACAGCGTCCGCAGGCTGGTTATTGGGCACTCTGGGATGCATCTTCAGGCAGGTCCTGCTGCTCTCTCTTCTTCATTGCCTCGATCACCGCCCTCTCCTTGGCTTCTTTATTTTGGTTCCTGGCCTCAAACTGCAGTCTGGAAACACACAGGAGGGATTTTTTTTTTTTTTAAAATGCACAAAATGAATAAAAATGATGATAAAATAAGCTTCAAGTCTTAGACCTGTTTGCGATGATTCGCTGGACGATGTCATCAGTAGTGAGACTGTTCCCGCTATCGATGGTCCTGAATATCCCCCTCAGCCTCGGCTCCTGGGTGGGGGGGGGGGGGCATGGAGCACAGACGGGCTTCATCAAGACACTCGAACTCAAAACTGAGCCAGAACTTTGTGAGGTTCGGGCTTTTCTCTCACGCATATTGTATTTCCTTATCAACTAATGAAAAGAATCGTGCTTTTATTTTGAAAGGTGCGCCAACGTGCGACTCACAGAATAAGGATCGACTCCGTCCTTGTCCGGGAACACTTCCGTCTTGCCATGACACACCAGGTCCACCTGCAGAGACGAGAGGGACGTTACATGCGTCTTCTGATCCGCTTGTCTCTACCATGTGTGTGTAATGAAAGAGATTTTTAGATTTAAAAATAGAAAAAGGGGCCTCTCACCTTAAAATGATCCAGCAGGTCTTTGCCGACTGCGTACGGCGCACCGATCACCACCTCTGAGACGTACTGGGGAGAGAAAAAGACTGGTTCTCAACAACCATGACTGAGCGGACGAGGAACAAATGGTGGACGCGTTTGTTTTCTGCTGCATCCACAGGCGCCGGGACCTCGCTGCAGTTGCGCAACTGTTTGTTTTCACGGGTCGATTTCATCCGGATAAAGTCTCCGGTTGTGTTTGAGCTCACCCGACAGGCCAAGACACTCAGCGTCCTCTCGTGGATGTTCATGATGGGATAGTTCTTCCCCTTGTACCGATTCACTTCCTGGAGGGAGGAAACAGATGGTTTAGAAGTGAAGTCAACAGTATGTGTGGCATAAATATGTGTTAAATATGTGTGTCAGACACACGATACCTGGTCAAAGTGCAGACCTACGATGACGTAGGGCCTCTCCGCCTGCTTATACACCATTTCCAGGAAGTCAACATGGCCGATGTCTGCGGGGCATTCGCGGTCAAGGCGAAAACCGAAACCTAAAACCACATTGAACAACTGAGCTCCTTCCTCATATTTGGATACGGAAGAGGTCAAACGCTCCAGCCACATAGATGATGGTGTCCCCAGGCTGCGGCTCCGCCCCCGAAGCAAACTGGATGATCTTCTGGGATGTCTGGAGGAACTGAGACACCCCCGTCCACGGACTGTGCGTCCCAGGACCCTTGAATGCGGAAAAGGACGCCATCGTGAAGTCAAATCCCACAGCGGAAGTAGGGCAACTATTCTATTCTAATTATAATAAAGTGCTTTACTTACTTTCCCAAAGTCGTCTGTGTGCTGCTGGTAATTCGAGTTGTCCTGCAGGAGAGGATGGGACACGTAAACCCACGTGAGGCGTTGGCGTCCGGGGCGAATGAGACACAACTCACCAAGTTGCTGTGATGCGCCTTGGTCATGAGAAGCATCCGTCCCACCAGGTCCGTGGTAGAGACGCCCTGCGTGCGCTTGCATTCGCGGTAACGGCCTTCGCGCTTCACCTCTTCGTAAGTGTCTTTCCCGTCTACCGTCAGGGTGATGTCATCTGGACACAGACAACAGCCCGCCATTACCTCCATACAAGCTGGGACGTCGTGGGCAGAAGTGACACAGGACTCAGGGGGGATTAAACCAGCAGCCTGGTGGCAGCTCACCTCCATGCACACAGAAGTCACAGTTGTACTTGTCCAGGGTCTCCAGGGTGGTGACGTAAGGCGCTCCTTCCACTATCTCGTCCACCCACTTGATGGCACGCACCATTTTGTAACGCTCTTCCTGAGTGAAGACCGGCGGTCCTTTATGTTTGGAAATCTCAGCTGTAAGAGGAGAACATTATTTCTTATTATCAACAGTAGCGATGCTACCGAAGCTCTTCTGATTAGACGCAAGCCAATTTGAAGGGTTGCTGATGTACTTGTGGAGACAAGTCTTGTTAAATGAGACAATTTCAAATGGCCCCATTGTAAAAAATATCATATTGCAGACCATAAGGAGGCAGAGGCTCATAAATGTGACATGAATGAGGTAATAGATTAAGACCGTCTGTATGGACTCCAACTATGAGGTGGTCTCCCATGGCTTTGGCCTGCCGCAGCTGGTTGGAGTGGCCGTAGTGCACCATGTCGTAACTGCAAGACAGCGACAAATAATGGTCCCAGCAATAAAAGCACATTCAGTCCAAGTTAATATTTATCCTACCCAGAACGGGGCAAGCCCAGCTATCCAGCCAACGTCATACGATGTTTACATTACATCAAACTGATTTAAACTACTGAGTTTGAACCGAGACCATGTCAAAGGAGCCATCCGTGACTCCTCAGTGTCTAGCTGACGCTAATTGATGACATTTGCAGAGACAAGAAGGACATTTCATAGAGACAGGGCATCAATGATTGACTTTCTTTAGGGATTTGAGCTCAGAGGTTGGTTCATGCTCTTCTGGGTTTTTAGAACCTTACAGCATGCAGTTCCTCCGACTCGGGGTCATGCATAAACACGTTCCACAGTGTGACTTCAGGGCCTCGATCCTCATGCAACAGATGCTGCAACATCTTGAAGACCGCTGCAGAACACTACTCCCTAATGGGCATGGCTCGGCTGTCTCCATGAAGAACGAACGCATCATAAACATAAACCTGCTGCATTTAAATGCTTGGGTCACGGATCACTAAATAAGCAACTAAATTCAGCTAAAACTGGAAAGTTTTGCGACTTAAGTACTAGTGTAAACAGCTAGGAGACTAGCATGCTATCCTCTTAGCGGCTAATGACATTACTGCGTGCGTTTAGGATCCAAAAGGCTTTATTTAAGGGTTGCATGAAAGTGGTTAAGACACTCACCAGCCGTCGCACCACAAACGGACGATCCGCTTCCTTTTCTCCGGGTTACACCCTGAAGCAGCCGGCTTTCCACTTCCACCGGCTTCATCACGCTGCTCGGAAAAATGGCCGTTTTTGATCATTATTGAGGGGGAGATCTAAACTCAGCGGTTCAAATAAGCGGCGCGTCGATTAAACGGGCTTTAATCCAACCTGGATGAAAGGTTATTTAAAAGAGAGTGAGACGTCTTCGGTCTTTCGAGGGTTGCGGGATCAGCCAGTGACATCGGGCCACGCCCCCGACGTGACGTCACATCTTGCGAGTTCCAGCTTGCGTAATCGGCGGCGGTCACGTGGTGTTCACGTGACCACTCCAAGGTCGGAATTCTGCGCTCACAGAATTCCGCCTGGCACCGATTTAAAAACGTTTCCAAACATCTGAGATTTATTTTTTAACATATGTTAAATATATCCTTACACAGAGACACTGCTTAAGTAAACGACGGGGGAGGGGGCAGCTATAATGTGAAACTTTTATTTAGCAAAAATGTTATAAAAACCAAACACTTGACCACACTGGAACTTTAGGAATGCTACCAATTAATAGAAAGGCTCATTTGGTCCATTGACCGTCCTGAATCTATATGGTACGTTGCAAAAACATTGACACTGGATATTCCTGAGACAGTTTTAGAAACAACTTCTCCCCACTCACTACCTTGCAGACACAGTAGGTGCTTTAGCAGAGTCTGCGTAAGGAAAACCGAGGTCACAATGTAAACACGATGCCCAAACTGCAGTAAACCAAACCGAGGAGCAGCGAACCTGAGAGAGGCCCCTGTACGACTTCTGGAAATAACTTACACACGTGGAATAAGCCGTCAAATACAAGACAGAAAAAAACACTGAAACCGTACGCGGTAAAACCTACATTTTCCGTGTCTGAAAAAGAACTAATGGTAAGCAACCTGTTGGGACTTTTTGGCTGAGAGAGCACCAAGCTGAAAGGGTGGCATCTGCCCCCAGCAGATATGGACTCAGACATACTGGATGTGCACCCAGTTGAAAAACACATGTCCATAGTAGTGGTCTCTGTAACCCACCCGTATGGCTCTATTATTATATCTATTATTATATCTTACAACAGCTGGAGAAGCATGCCGTCTATTCCTTTCCTGGTTGAAATCTTTCCTTCCTGCACTCTGGAAATATAACAACACTGTTTTCACTTATCCCCCGCCCCCAAATCTGTTTGACTATGCATCGGTTTGACGAGTCGCTTCCGTTCATCTCGGTTATTATGGATCAATAAATGAGGGTGGCACATTTAAGTTAACTGGACCCCAGCGTTTCTGTGCATCCTTTTAAGTCTGGAATGTTTAGTGGCATTTAAAATTACAGAAGCGAATCCTCGTCTCCCCGATCCACTGTGCCGTATGAACATCCACGGAAATCAAACAATTTAAAAGAGTTTAAATCACAACCCCAAACCCAGATTGATGCACCGACAGACGTGGAGGGAAACTCATCACTCCTGTTGATCCCGTAACTGAGGTTGTCAACAACTGCATCAAGGAACTGGTCCTAACAGGCTACTGGAAGACAAGAAGTAACCACTGTATTGGAGTGTTTGTGACAGTCTGTTGCAGGATGGGCTGAGCACGTTAGCTTTCCCATGTTCTTGTTGCCAAATACTGAATTATAAACACGTCCGTGGTCCTGCAAACAGCCGATCATCGCGCACACCTTTTTTTTTTTTTTACACATTTAGCTGCAGAGTAGCACCTTCAAAATGAAAGTCCAGTTATTCAGCTTCACGGGAGCGCAACGTGACCACGAGCCGGCTACGATGCTTTTTTCTTCTTCCTGCCTTTGCCATAGCCTCGCCCAAACCAGCCGCCGTGCACGATCGGCGACTGCTGCCCGGAAACAGACGAGCAGTCCTGCTGATGGAGAGGCGCGATGACCTCACGGGTGCTGCTGTCCTCCTCCTCTGGCTGCAGGGGTGTGGCGAGACTGAAGATGGGGTCCTTTGCTCTGAGGAAACAGAGTAAGAAACTCCGAGTCTGATTTCACACCAACGACTGCAGCTTTAATCTTTCGGCCGTCCGAACGCATCGTTCAAGCAGCTCCGTCTGTCACCTGTCGTATGCAGGAATCTGAAGGTTCAGCTCCTCCATGAGAAGGCTCATGACGTCATCACACCTGCCGTGGATCTTCAGTACGGCCAGATCATCTTTTGGCGTCCACTAAAATAAAAGGGAAACATATAAATGAGCACTTAGTGATGAGCAACTTATATCAATATTAACAAAACCTGTACCTGCAGGTTGACGATGTACAGTTTGGGTCTTTTGCTTGCTGGTCTGTTCATGGACCACAGACAAGCGTACTTCCTTAGCACCTGTATCAGCAATGAGGAGTGAAGTCGAGGTATGAAATATAAATATGACACCAGTTTGCACAAATACAAAATGCTCAATGTTGAAACTGGGAAGTGACCAGAATGAGACCTTTAGACTGGAGCCCAGGCAGAGGATAACATCTGCCATTCCAGCAGCCTCAGCAGCTCCCTTCCAGTTGAGAGGTTTTTCCAGGGTCCCACGCTCCCCAAAGTGCACTATGGTGTCCCTGAGTTCGCCGCCACAGATGCTGCACGTGCGCCCTGTCCCGTGACGGTGCAGTGACGTTCGCTCCGTCACGTCAAACAGCCGCACGTATTCTCTGATAGGAGCACAGGAGGTACACACCTGCCGCAGAGAGACGACTGTCGCTTTATTGTCCCCTTTGTTGCATGCATGACCATAGTTATCGTTAAAAACACATTTGTTTATACATGATTTACTGTCTCCAGCTGATATTTAGTGATGCTTCTTACCTCTATAAACATGTTTCCATGGAGCTCAGATAGAGCTTGTCTGGGTAGACCACTACGTAAATGGAGTCCATCGCAGTTTTGTGAAACAACATGCTTCACCTGTGTAGATAAGTTAGTGTAAGTAACAGAAGCAGGTCCAAGAGTCATCCATCTCCCTTCAACATACCAGCTTTTCTTTGTGCAGCATTCTGATGCACATGTGCGTGAGCGTGGGCTCGGCTTTACTCAGATCAGATGAACTGTTTGGGAAGAGAAAGGAGAGGATTTCAGCCGTGTTCAGGCTTCTCCGGGGTGAAAGTTCAATGCAAGCCTCACCAGACTCTTCGTCCCTTTTGTAACTGCGTCCACACGCCGTTAGGGCCCCTGTAGTCTGGGATGGAGGCGGCCTGAAATAAAAAGCATCATCAGGCAGCGCCAAAGAAAAAGTAAGGCAAGCGAGAAAGCAGAGCCGGATTTACCGTACTGATACCCGCTCCAGTGTAAACCACCAGATGACTGGCCTGTTTGACCGCCACGGCCAGTTCCCTCACTTTGCTTTTCAATTCCTCAGCATCGTCAAACACCTGCAAAGATGAAAATAATTAACATTATACATGCATAGTGTGAGCAATATTTTTTTTTTAAAAACTGTACCGAAATGTTTCGGTAAATATTTTACATATTTTTAACTGTGATTCTTCTGGACACCACTAGAGGGAGTCCGAGTACCACACTGAGAGAAACTGATTCCATCAGTGCATCTAAAATTCATTGATATGTTCAGATCAGTGCAGTTAGGACTAAAATGGTCCGATGTGCTAAGTGTCTAAGTAGACAACAGGAAAATGCCTCTAAAGTCATTGAGATTGCCTTTAAAATGACCAATAACAACTGTCTCCATTTCTACCGTGTAAGAAAGTCCTTTGTGCAAATATCCTACGTTAGAAAGCACAGAAACTGCACAATGTTGCGACCTTCCCCCTAAAAACCAAGCGAATTCTCTCAGGACAGCTAAATCTTAACCAGCTCCATGAAAGAGCCGATGTCTCACCTCCTCCTGCTTCCTCTTGAGTTCATCTGTCCGAACTTGTCTTTTACAGAGTTCATCTACAGTTTCTCTGTGTAGCAACAGGACAGCCGCCTCCGCCTCCGTCCGTTCGGTCTCCGGTTTCTTCAGAGCCGATCTAACCTTCGTGATCAAGAGAGGAACATTAATAAAACCCACGGGGAAGAGCAGGCATCTGCCTGTCCAACCAGCTAGCCTGTTAGCTGCCAAACCTGGCTCCAAATGTGACACTTCCAGTCTTACCAGTCGCACTATATTCCTGTCGCTTTCTCGTTGGAGTATTTTAGCTTTTTGTAGAGCTTTTCTTTCCGCCCGCAAAGAAACGCGGGACAAATCGTCCGCCATTCTGTATTAAATCAGCCGAAAACTGGCTATTTGTCCAAAAGACACCAGTGTTCACAACAGCAGCATCAGCCGGAGCGGAAGTTGACAACTTGGACCAACCGCCGTTGGCGCCCCCTGCTGTCGGGAGCGCGTAAAGGCGGGTGGTGGGAACGCAACTGACTGTATCCTGCCTGTTTGAGAGAAGTTAATTATTTTAAGGCAGAACACAAACCTGTATGAAGAATGACCGTTTTAATATGCAAGCCCTTTGTTGGAATCAGCAGTGAAATAATAATCTAAGGTGCTTTGAACTCTAATGGCGTGACAGGAAAAGACAACCAGATGGATGTCGAGTTTTAAACCTTCCTTTAAGGATTACTCAGTAGATCATTTCTAAAATTCCGTTTCCATTTTGTGCTTTGTACCAATTGTTTAGAGAACAGTTAGATTTTCAACGATGGACTGAAGAATATTTTAAGGTATAACACTCGTGAACCCCTGATACGAAGATAATAGAAACCAAACACCACAATCAACACGTTTAGATTTAAAATACATTTTAATAAATGAAAAACACATTAGAAACCACATTAAAATAAATACCATAAAACTAGATAAAAATACATTAAGAACAATTATGTCTCTCTATCAAAACTGGAGAAAAATGTCAGGCAACTGGAGCTATTCAAGTATTAACAGCAAGGCTAAAATCAGGACGTGAAAATGACAAACAAAACAGACACGAGCACAAAAACCATCCAAATAATGCCATATTATAAAATATGTTCGTACATTCAGGCTGTTTTATGCCATTTACATCGTTCCATGGGTTACATCTGGAGAACTGTAATGGTTGGTGCTGAAGACCAGCAAATTCAATATGGAGAAAATCCCATTAGAGCTAAAGACATCGGTGAAATGCTCAACGCTTTAATGAAATTATCACCGACTTCATGTCTGGATCTGTGTTATTCATCATCTACGTGCGTTTCCTGCTCTGACATGTCACACCCCTGTCGAATAAGTAGATCAGAACCTTAAACATAAACATAAGAATGAGTGCGCCAGGAAAGAAGGTCCGGAGGAGGAGGTGGTGCTCTTACAACCTGACACAACTGGCTTTGAGCTGTCCTTGGGAGGCAGCCTTTGATTTAATGGCTGCCATCCTAACACAATGAAGAGAAACAAAGTTAAATGCTAGAACCAAAAGCGGCGAGGTCACAGAAGAGGGGCGAAAACTCACAGCCGCTCTCTCTTCTCCTCCAGGGATTTCTGGGTTGCAGCTGAGAGACAACTCCTTTTTCTGGGTCCGCCAGGTTCCACGCTCTAAACAGATCCAAACACACAATAGACCCGTCTAGTCGGAACCGCTGGGGACGCGCGCTCATGAATTCTTTCGCAATCGGACGATCAAGTCATGTTAATGCAAAGGCCGTGCCACCAACTGTCTAATAAGTGTGTATTTGTGAGGCCGACAGCTGTCCAAGCAGAGAAAGGACTAAAAATGCAAAGAAATGTACGATGAGACGTCGGAGGACAGCCACCGATACATCTGATTAACATTTGAAGCCTTGTAAAAGGGCCACGCTACTAAATATAACAGGGAATGAGAGGACAGAAATGATCATTAATGTAAAGTGGAACATTTACAACAAATGCATGCAGGATGTAGAGACTCAACTTCACGTGCACAACAGGCAGCGTACGTATCCTATATGAGCAGCAGACATGGGCTTCTCCATACATTACCTTTCTTCTGAGCTCTCTGTTGTGGATCAACTCTCTGTCCTGGGAGATTATCTGCATCCTCGCTCCGGTTGACATGTCGAAGAAAATGTCACTGATCTCGGAACGTGCAGCATTCAGGTGAAGCAGAGCCTTCCGGGAGAGTTTATTAACACTTGTAATAACAGCATCTTTACTGCGTGTTAGTCAGAAGAGGACAGTCTGCTCGCGATACCTTGAGAGTGACTATTTCCTTCCGTAAAGAGTTTGGCTGCTGGAGCGTATTCAAGAGCTGCTGCATGTCCTACGCGTCCAAAATAGAAGTCAGAAAAACCAAGACGGTAAACACGTGCCGGTACGCACACGCAGTCTCACCCTGGTCGCGTCCACCAGCTTCTTCACCCTCTGGGTCTTGAGAAGCCGGCGCGTCAGGAAGCCCTTCGCCGCCGCCAACAGCAGGGGGCGGAAGCGCTGCGGCGGCGTGAAGCCAGGCTGAGGGAAAGCAGAGAACAAGCAACAGGGATGTGAGGAGCAAATAATGAGGACAAAAGGGGAAGAGAAAGGAGAATGCTAATTCCATCAGTGACAACCAATTAATTTCCCGCACAGAATCTCAAGGTCTTTCGGCTGGCATCTCTTTAGCTCACGGACACGGGCTCAGCTCATTGGAACAGAGAATAATAAGCAGCCGCTGTCCTATTACACACTTGTTGATTCCAAAGCTGTTGCATTTAAGAGACTACGGCGCTGGCAAACGACTGCGGCTGAGCTGTGGCCTGTGAAGACATGAGAGAGACGTGGACTGAGACGTCAACTTGGGAGGACAATGCTCTCACTCGCCTCAGACGACTGCTGACGCGGCTGCGAGGAGCCAGACGAGCCCTTCAGATCAGTGACATTCGTGTAGAAGCGCGATATCAGACCAGAGAAAGGGCAGGGAAGGTCAACGTGTCCCCAAGACGGGAACAAAAGGCGTGTCCTGCGCGAGATGGTTACTCACTGCCAATGCCAAGGAGACAGGAGAGGAACCGCGCGAGGGAGTAGGGAACGAGCGCAGGCGACGTGCGTGCGTTTGAGAGCAGGCAAGGTTAAAAGAAATAGAATTGGAAAGGACAGCAAATGAGGGAGGAGGAAGAAATTAATTGAGGGTGGAGAGAAAGAGACAGAAGGGGGGAGATGGGGAACAGGGGAAAGGGGGTGAGGAGGAGAGGTGCGACAGGAGGGCTGATGGAGAAGAATTAATACAGTCGGAGACGTTCGAGGAGGTACGAGACAAAAGCAAGAGGAATGAAAGGAGAGGGCAGGCGGAAGAAAAGGAGAAGGGGCCATTAGTGGTGGCACTCGGCAGGATGATCGCGCACTTAACCACAGACGCTCATGAATTAAACAAATTATCCTTCCCTTTTCTGTGTCAATTCCCTCAGTCCTCCTCCTCTCCCAGCCAACTCATTCTCTCATTACACCAATGGCAGAAAGATGGCAGGAAGCAAAGTCTTTTTTTTCCTTCTTAAAACAGCTTATGTTTGTTATATTGTTGTTAAGGACACATAAATTAAACAGAGGCTGTGATTAATGGGGAAGGACACTGGCCAAGAACAAATACAGACGCAAGCTGAGAAACAAGTGCTGGTTGCCAGAGAACAGCAGGCGTCCTTGAAGACTAGTATACACACATGCACGCTTGCACACACACACACACACACACACAGAAAGAGGGGACCCTGCCAGCCTGCCTCTTAGGGATATCATGAAACATTTATGGTAGAATCCCGCTTTTCCCTTTTTTCTAGGAGAGTCTGAAGGTCTCTTGTAATGAGGAGACGTCTGTAGTCTGTCTACAAAAGAGGTCTGGAAAAAGCACCCTGGAACAGGTGACGTGTGCACGAGTGTGTGTGTGTGTGTGTGCGTGTGTGTTTAAATGCATATATGGAACACAGCCAGTGTTTCAAGGGCTTGTTACTTTCATTATAAACTCACGGCTATTTATTTCCTGAATGATTCCTCAAATCCGAGAAGATTTGGTTACTTGTGATAGACAGACGAGTAAATACCAGACTGGAGGCTCGAGTCAGACCCGAGCAGGCGAGTAAACAACTTGTTTACATGTATAGAATGTGGCTTTAGGGCTGTTCTCTCCCGCCCTTCCCACAAACACCACTAAGCTTCCAAAATTTTCCTTCTGAGACGAATGGTTCCTGTAAGAGGGTGATCTGACCTGCAGCCGCTCCTCCTGTTGCTCGCCGTGCTCCTCTAGCAGGGATTGGGCTCCGGCGCCGTGGACCGCTGCCGGCTGCTCCCTTCCATCTCTGCTGGCATCACCGTGTGGCCAATGAGCTGCGGCTGAAGGCAGAAAACACCATCGTGTGTGGTCATGTCATCTGGTCTTTAAGGAAATGCTGGATTAGAACAGGTTCAACACTAAATCTAAATCCGAGCCGAGTCCGTGAAGTTTGATTCTTTTCCCATTGATTTGTTTTTTGATTAAATGTTGCAAGAGTTACAATTGACTTCCTACTTACATTGTTTTCCTAAGACTTGGACACATTTCTGACACCCCGGCCCCACGGAGATCCAGGTTGGACCACCAGGGGACAGTGCGAGAGCAGGGCCCCTGCCTTGAAATTCTTCCCCCGTCTCTGGGGTGAAGCGAAGCTCCAGGCTCGGATGACCTTCAGGTTGGCCCCCGTGACATCCTACAGTTGCCTCATCCTCCTCCGGGTGTTCGCCAGTGTGGCAAAGGACTAAAAGCGGAGCTGAAACTCCTGTTTCAGAGGAAACGTTTTGGGAAACCTCAGCGATCCGGTCCTGCTGGGCTTCGTGGGGGCCTCCTTTTCCTGTGAGAGGCTCCTCTTCATGTGCCCGGCTTTGCATTGCTTCTTCAGTATCTAAGGTTTTGACTGGCCCCTCTTTGTCTGAGCTAACGAGCTGGGGTCCTTTCCTCCCGATCACCGGTGGATCCTCCTCCCCGTCGCTCGCCTCGGGGCCTGGATTCTCTTCTGCATCCATCATTTCCTTCAGGAGTTGTCGTCTGAGGCATTTTGGATCTGAATCAGTAACACCGTGGCTCAGTCCGTCCTGCCCGGGGGCACAATCACTTTGAAGAACCCGCGCACGTTCAGTACCTTTTATATATCCCAACTCTAAATTCACATCAGAATCATCGGGGCTGCGATCCTCCAGGTTCTCTTTCAACGTGGACTCCAAGTCCAAAATCTGTGCTTTCAAGCCACACAGGCTGGTCTCAATCAGATCAATGTGCGGCGAGATTGTGGCTGGATGCTTCGGTAAAACGCTGACAGTCACGGGATCCACGGCGCGCAAAGCCGGCGCGCTTCCATCTCGATGGTCAAGGGGCACTTTATTAACCTGCTGCTCTTTGTTCCCGAGCCTCGACTCTCCGAGCTGCCTGCTGCCTTTGGTGCTCCCACTTTTCCTGTAATCAGGACCGTGAGAGAACGTGGCAGCTCTGGTCATGTGATATTTCCTGGCTCCTTTAGGATGCTGTTGGGGGGAGGGGCTGGTGTGTTTAGGCGTCATGGCGACCTCTTGCGAAATGCTCGCCGCGTCATTTTTGACGGTCGTTTCCTCCGGATTTTCCCTGATTCCCTGAGCGTGTCCATCCTCTTGCGCCTGCGTATTTTCAGATCTTGTCAGATTACAGAGGAACCGAGTCTCGGTCGTCTTGTGTTTCTCCCAGGATTCTTTGGTTTCCGCCCCTGGAATAAAAGTGCTTTTCTTTTCTTTCGGCTTCCCCTCATCTGTTGTTTCAGGGCGCCCCCCCTTTGAAAGACTCTGCTGATCCGCCCTTGCCCGCGCCAGGTCTCGGGTCTTCACCTGGACTTCGCGGTCCTTCCCTTTGTTCCTCAGCATCTTCTGGTGCTGCCGGTACTCCTGAGATCTCTTCAGGAGGGCCTGGAGATTTATACAGTGAGGCTTCGCTTTGTCCGCCTGTGTAACGGCTGGAGCGCGTTGAACAGTGGGCGACTGAGGAGTCGTTAACGACTGTAATGACTCTGGATTGGGATCTTTGTTGTGGTTGATTACCGAAGCAAGAGGGGGGTCACCTTTACTCTCTGCGCTGTAGAGGTGAGGGTCACATTTCCCGTCAGCGAGAGGATCCGGCATGACTAAAGAGTGCGAAATACCCTTCGATATTACGAAACCGTAGCCAAACCATGATTCCAGCCCGCTGCGCTCCAATTCGCCTCCATCTAATGGAGGATAGCAGATAATATTCGGCGTCTTGGCAATCGTGTTGGAAGGGCTGTGCTGGAAAAGGCTGCCCACGTCATCGGCACCCTCGGAGGAGACGAACACGTGTCGCTCTTTTCCTTCACTCCCTCTGGAGACACTGGTGGTGTTTTCAAGATGGTCACAGACGGCTGGCTGATGTCCATGACAGCCGTCTGGATGTGACACTTGTTGGTCAATAAGGCATTTTTCCTGGTATTCTGGCTGCGGTGTAGCACAAAGGGCACTGTGAGTAGTCACCTCCAAAGGAGGAACCGAGGCGCCATAATGCTCTTTACTTTCAGGCACCAAAAGACTTTCAGTGGCAGGAAGGAGGAGTCCATCATTCTTCCCTTCTCCCTCCTGGAGAAGCTCAGAGAAAGGCCTCAATGATCGCTGTCCTTCACCCAAATCTACATTATGTTCTGATTTATTTTCCGTGGGCTCTTGCCCGGTATGCAGATCCGCAGCAGGAGAGTGATTCGTGCTCAACGCCTCTGAAAAATCTGGATTGTCTGAAGAGCCGCCGTGTCTGTCAAAGTTATGATCCTCGTCACGGCCACGCGCGGGAGAAAAAAGGTGACGTTCACACTCTGCGGCGCTGAGGCGGCTTTCATCATTTCCTTTGTCTTCAGGTGGTGATGAGAACAAAAGATGCTCGTTTGTTCCTGTGAAAGGACCGTCCCCTAGCACAGATCCACCACCGCTATCAGGAGACAGCAGAGACGTTTCATCAGTCTCCGACTCGTGTCGTAGCCCCTCCAGTGTCGGAGCCCTGCAGAGCTGCATATAAGAAAAAGAGTAGGCGAAGACTTGAAAGAAAAAGCCTCTCGTCACCATTAATTTCATATACATCAGCCCTATCCAAAGTGCGAGTCATGATAGCTATAAATATCTGGACAGCTAACAGGTCACATTTTTGCCACTGAACGACTGTGCCTGCAAACTCTCGCCACAAATGCACTGCATCATGTGGGATTATGAATGAATGTGGCAGGTAAACCTCATAAAAATGGTGAAACGTTACATTTTCCTGCTGCTAAAATGGAGGGAGACAAAAAACATTTTAATGCTATGGATATTTTAATGCTTTGGACAACCCCTGGTCTATCCTATGCATCTGTGGGTTAAATATGTTACATTCAAACCAGGTTTCTGTGATGATGGAGCATCCAGTACATATGTGAGTCTGTTAATCTTGAAACAGGACTTTTACTACCTGTTCTCTTTGACGTGTTGCTTGCACAGAGGCCAGTTGTGCAGAAGCTTTTGTCCGTCTGTGAACAGCTGCAGTCTGAGCCTCCTCTCTGTGCTGCTGCATCTCAGCTCTCTGAGCCTCTGTGAGCTGTTATCAGCAGGCAGACATGGCACCCAGATGATACAGGTGATACGATGACACGAGTTTTTGGTAAATAGAAGGCCATTACATAAACATTTAAAGGTAGCACATGTAATGCCAGATGATAATATACCATATTTGCAGTCGTTTCAAGTGCATGACACGAAATCTATGATCTTACAGAATATTACACCTTCAAAATACACTACAGAGATGTAAATATATACAGTTACAGGCTCCTTAAGCACATACCAGCGGAGGAAGAATAGGCTGGCCATAGAATCGGATGACAGATGTTGTTGATGGAGGCTTCTTGGTGTCATTTTTCTTGCTCAGACAGGAAACACAACGCTGCACAAACGTGTCGAAATCCTCCATTTAGATCGGGATAGGGTAGCGAGGTCTCAACCTTGAATACCGTTAACGGCCATGTGATACGAACGTTGTTTTGGTTTTTGCTAGCAGTAGCTGCAAAGCTATTAGCTTAGCTAACATGAGAAGCTAGCTACCACCTCTCCCGTGTTAATCATACAAAACCGCACTGCACACATAAAACATTTCATGTTACTATTATAAAATGTGGGAAAATAAGTGAAAAGGCGAACGGACTTTCGGTCTTTGAAGTACATGAACGTTCACACATAACGTCAAGTTTTTCGTTTTCCCCGCCTCAGATCGCGCAGGCTATTTTTTTTCCATAGGATGACCAAGGCGTGATGAGCCGCCTCCGGTCTGTGATTGGCTTAGACCGACGTTGTTGCCAAAATCCTGACCAATCCTCTGTTCTCAAGCAGAGACGGAAACGCCCTCTCAAAATAATAACCAATCACAATGAAAGTAGGTGACTGACGTTGCCAGTGACGTCACTTTGCTTTCCCCGCCCCTTTCCTGCTGGGAAACGTCACTGCGTCCTAGCAACCAGAAACTGATAAATTTAACCAGTAAAGACGCCTTTTCTTCACGAATAGTGCCAAGGGACGCGAACATTGCTTTTAAAATCACATGCACTTTATAAAACACATGCAAAAATCCTTAAAACTCACATGCTACATATGTTTTATATCTTAACTGAGTTATAGATTAACTGAAAGGTAAATAAGACCACAGTTAAAAAGAATGCGCCCATTGAAATGAACTGTGTGAGTGAATGGTGTAACTGTGTCCTGTGGTGACCCGATGACCCGTCCAGGGTGCATCCCTGACTCACCATGACTGTTAAGATACGTCAAACACATTTAAATTACCACAAAAGTGTGTCACCAAGTGAATAAAAGTGGAGGATACTCAAAAAGTGTGACTGGCTGACAACCAGAATAACATTAGTCCAATCTCAATTCCATAAAAGTGATATTCGGCAAATCTAAAAGTGTATTTCTGCTTCCACATTTATCCTGTCATTCATATATTTGATAAAACACGACTGTGTTCCATTTCAAAACATTTATTGGTCATATACAAAATAAAGTAAGCTGTTTCTCAACAAACATACAGTATATACATCAATAAATTAAAATATGCAACAGACCCATGATGGAACGGTGAATTTAATGATTACCAATACCTTGTCATCATCGCTTACCATACATCTACAAATCGATAAAAAATAATAATAATTTAGCAGATAAAGATAAATACTAACAAAGACCGTCACATTTAAGTATTTCCCAGAGAAATACCGAATAATTTATCACACCCCGCAGAGAAATAATACAAAACACAGAATTGTTCAGTTCGGTGGGGGGGTCCTGAACAGGCTATGGTATATTCACACATGCCTCGCTACGTTCCTAACAGGTCAAACTGGCCATGATTCATATCCCAGCTTCAATGCTAAAGGAGATGCGAGTGGTTTGAGCCAAGGGTGCAGGGCTGTCGTGTTACCGGGGCGGCGGTCAACAGAGGCCGGAGGGCAACCGGGGGGGAGGCCGATCAAACATCGCCGCTGATGAAAAGACTAAAACAAAGATGAGAGAAAGCCGTGGTTCATTTACTCTGATCGATCAGCACCAGCGCTGGGTGAAAGCACTTTCACAGTCCGCTGGCGTGATTCACTGGGAAAAGCAACCGCGCGGCCGCGTCGGGCGGCGAGATAAGAAGTTAATGATTTGCATTTTCTGGAGGAATCCGACGATCTGAAGGAGGATTTCGGTTAGCCGGCAGACTCTGGAAATGGACAAGCGAAGCGGGGCCTAGTTAGGCATCATCAGTGTCTACGCCACTCCTCCCTGCCTCCGTAACAAATTTATAGATGCCGTTCGGGGGAGGTTGCTCGGGCGTCTGAAGCACTTTGTAAAGTAGGTCTTGACCCCTGTGAAGACAGCGGGAGACTCGGTCAACCTGCCTTCCAAAGCTTCTGCCCTGTCCTGTCGCTATAATTGGTTGACCACATCGTTATGAAAATGTTGTTGTGGTCGTACCACGAGATACAGAAGTCTGGAAGACAAAAAAGCCCGAAAAGCTGACAGCAGTTTAGTTTTTCCCTTATATCAGAGGCAGAGGCTACGCAACACTGAAAATCAGAAGCTGAAATGAAACTGTCAAATTCTCCGAATGGGAGCAGCTCCAGTGTTGCGGTCATACGAGGGCTTGTTTTTCTTTGTCAAGTTGCAACATCAGTCACCGCGGCAACACCATGCGTGACAATAGGGCTGGGAGGGAGCAGAGTTTGGCAGGAACACGTGGGATATTTACATTTTCCTGTTTTTCACCACGTGTGAAGATGATCAGCAAAACAAAAAAACACAAACCATGTAAATATCAAGCCACCGCTCGGAAAAACATAGATAAAGGAGGAAAGAAGAAATAATAACTTAAGGGGGCATCAGACATTGAATGACATGAAGAAGAACTAAAACCTCCAACTTGTCTTTTACTTGAAATCACTGTTGTTGGTGCGGGCGACGGACGCAAAAAGACTCGCTTTAAGTCCGGTTTATGTAAAAGAATCCGTCTGATGGACTGTTACTAAATAAACCATTAAATACCAGAATACACGTTTCACTTCATAAAAACACCAAACACGTGAACACGTTTGCGTCGTTTCCCTGCACAGCCCAGCCATAACAACAGATATACTGTATATACATACGATAGAGACATCAAAACGAACCCCGTCACCATTTCACGCTACAAAAATAAGTTACTGAAGGATGGGGCGGTGCAGCCCTGCCCTGAATACACAAACTCTGAGCTTAACCACTTCTACAAGGAGCCTCGTGGTGGCGGTGGGGGGGTGGGGGGTATTTAAAATAAAAAAAAGGGGGGCACATTTCTGCAGAGCTGTATTCGATGGTGCTGGGGGGACAACAGCATTGTGATTAGAGAGAGTGCAGTTAGCCTGGGTTTGTCTGAAACAGAGTCACAGTCATCAAACAGCGAACGTTACGGTTGCCTCATTACGTACACAGCACGCCACACGCACGGTTACACACACGTGCCTAGTCACTAGAGAGAAACAAAGCTATTCAGTAGTTAAGCCACTTTTGGTACAATTGCAAAATAGATACTGTATATCAAACAGATTCTGTTACACCTTTTCTTTTTCTTTTTTTAGACAAACAATGCAAAGATAATTGTCTTTATAAAACTCCAGTTCCTACTTTACATAGACAAAGATTCTTTGTGTATAGTTCACCACGTAAGACTATTCCTGGTGAAGTAACGTCCCATTTGTGTGACTGGGAATTCCCAAAAACTGGTCTTGAGATTACGGTGGCTTTGTTCATCGCCTCTCCAGAAAATGAGATAAACTGTCCGTTGTTTCGGGTCACATAAATGGGCGTTACTGACATTATTAATCCTGATGGGCACGACACAGCTCACACTACACACAGCCGGTTAAATGCAGCCACAACCTGATTCCTAATTAGCCGCCGTACCCCCCAAAAACCTCATGTCCTCATTTTTTAATGCATATCATTAGGAGACCAAGGCACTTGCCTTTCCAGTCATTTCCCGGGATACCTTTTATGAGCAAAAACTCAATTTCATTCGTGGAAACAAACTTTTCCCTGAAAATTCCTTCAAGCTGAGACGAGGTCAGTCGCTCTCTCCTCCAGATGTTTGCTGCCACTAAGGGTTAATTACCTGTGCCGTCATCTTTCCGTTAGATTGAAGAAGTGCCGAGAAATGTGAGGACAGAGAAGGAACGGTGATGAAAGAGTCGGACATACAAAGACCATTAAAAAATACAGCTAACTAAATAGAGCAATATCAAATGAGCAGGTGTCACAGAATTCCACAGAATACCTGATAATGACAGAACAACCCACACAGAGAACACACTTTGGACCTCATGTGAAAGACGACACAGTACAAAACAGTAGAAATACAATTACCACCACCGTGTAGTATATATATGTTCTTCTATAGTACGTTTCTGAAATATGCTGTTGGCCGGGTGGAGCAGAATAAGAGCAGGTTATGGGAAGTCTTCCTTAGAAACTCGAGGACCGAGGTTATTCCGCCTGGGCAACATTTTTAAAAATGAATCGAATCGCTGTCCGAGAGCGTCGGCAGTGATTTTTTTTTGAGTTTCCTACCAGCTACTTTAGTGGGGCTGAAATATTCTTCCGTCCTGTTTAAACAAGTGCTTTTTTTCTCGTCTACTGATCCTCCAACAGTAAAATTTTGATTTTTTTTCCCTGGTTTGGAATTAAGCTAATGTCATAGGAACCCTGTTTTTCTGTGCTCAATTATCATGTGCTGACCAAGAGGTTGCATCTTTACCCTCCTCCTGCTTCCATCTTCTCCTGCGCCTGCACTGATCCGGCACAACGGCGACGGCGCCGCGCCGCCGCTACTTCCCACCTTTTGGAAGGCAAGTGCAGGTGGAGGAGAGGCGGCGCCAGAGAAGAAGAACCGCTCCGCTGCAGCTCCACCCTTGTCCGTCTTTGCGGCCCCCTCACGACCGCGCATCCGTCTTTGACTTCACTATCGTGATCACGCTCGTCGCCGTCGCGGCCTTTCCTGGTATGAGCGGACCGATGACCGACGACGGCACCCCTCCCCCCCCTCCTCCGGCCCGAACCCCGACTCCCACCGTGGGACTCCGGGCCACAGTTCTGGCGAATGTCTGCAGGGCCTCGTACTTCGACCTGAGCGCGTCCAGCTCCACGCGCATGGAGGCGTTCTCATTGGCCAGTTTGTCCACCTCCTGCTGCAGCAGCGCCTTCTGCTTCTCCAGCTCCTCCTTCTGGGTCACCCTCTTCACCCTGCAGCTGGCGGCGTAGCCCCGGTTCTTCAAGGTGCGCCTCCGCTGCTTGAGCTGCAGGATCTCCTCTTTAGTGAGCCCCCGGAGGTGCTGGTTCAGCTCCCGCACCGACATGGTGACCAGCTCCTCATCCGTGAGGCTGGTGCCATTCTCCCCCGGCTCACGCTTCACCTGCAGGGGCGGACAGGTGAGAGGCAGGCACACATCGTCTCAAGTCCACGGACAAATGTCCAGAATGTCCCCTTCCTTACCTTCAAGGCTTTATTTCCTTTATTAGTCGTCGTCATGCCACAAGAGGCGTGCTCCTTCCAAAAAAAGACCTGCAGACACAAGCGGCACTAAAATATGAGCCACCAAAGGATAAAAATCAATCAGCAACAAACAAGCGTGGCGGTGGCAGCGTGAGCGCCACAACACTTCCTGGAGATAAGATCTGTACGCGCAGATGTTTGACAAATATTAGTGTTGTGGCGTGCACACCTATGAAGCATGCTGCATGCATCGACGCACGCAGGTGAAAGTCAATAAAAGAAACAACACGTTTCTCAGAATTTCCCGGTCTTCCTGTTTCCTGGTGGTTACACTGACATCACCTACAACATGACGTGGTTGCTGCGTGGTTATTGGTTGGCTCCGGGCCAAAAGCAATGATTGATGAAAGAACAGGAAGTGGCACAAGTGGTGGGATAAACTCCAGGGGAAAACCAACTGTTAAGAGCTCGAACGCACATGCTCCCACACACACACGCACACACACACGTATGTATTTCTGTCTATGTGGGCCTCATTAACATAGGTCATTCCCCAGCTCCTGACCCTCACAACTTAAACCTGAAATATCTTCGTGAAGTTCTGAGGACAGGACAACCCTATTTTTAAAAAAAAGCCCTCACTTTGAGAGAAATGACAATTAGATACTGAAATCTGCAGCATACTGGAATTGTGTTGTTGGACAAACCCGACTTAATGAAAGAAAAACATCACTCGTCAGTTAAAATATTTAAAATCAGATAAATAGCATGTTTGTCTGTGGGCACCGGTGGTGAAAGGACACACACACCAAACAGCGTGAATCAGAAATCGACAAAAAGGGCCCCTAGAAAAGCCGAAGATGAGATCAGCGTTTAGAGCTCAGAGCTCCACAAAGGAACGTTTCCACCAGCCCTCAGTGAGACGCTTTGTTCGGAGCGGTGGCCTTGCTCTCGTCTCTCAGACGTGTGTGTGTGTGTGTGTTTACGTGATAAAGTGTGGCTATTGTTGCCGCTGCTGAGCGGTCATCATGAAGCACGTCACGATGACTCAGCAGATTCCTGGTCCTGCACCTCCCGCCCCTCCCATCTTCCACTGCTGTAAATTTCTACTTACCTCTGTCACTTTTTATCACCCCCCCTTTTTTTCTCCTGATGAGGTGACGGTCCGCTTGAAATATTTGCTGTATGCATTTAAAGTGTACAAGGTGTGTGTGTGTGTGTGTGTGTGTGTGTGTGTGTGTGTGACTACCGGACAGTGAAATTAAGTTGTCACTAACTGATTCTGCTGAATCAGTGTTTTGGTTAAAGCGATTTGCTGATTAAAGGCAACCTGTAGTCTTCCTGCGTGTGTTTTATTACCAAGGGGGTTTTTAATTTTACATAAAATGCTGCTTAAAGAAAAAAAAAAAAACCCCGGTGATTTTTAAATATTTTGACATTTCAGCGCCAGTTTCGATCGCACTCTTTTGCGACGATAAGGCCTCCCCCACAGTGCAATTCTGCCTCTCTGCCTCTCTCTGAAGGTGTGCAAATGTTCACGCTCGCACTGCCACAAAGCCAGCGGTTATAAATACTGCAGATCAAAGGAGGTCAATAAGCTACAGGCATATGCGCAACCGCCAGTGCATGCAGCACACATGGAACTCACAACAACCCAAAAAAGGCAAAAATCAAGTCATTTATTGAAAATATTGGGGGCGGGGGGGGGAGTGGAAGGCACTGAAATGCAAAGCAAACTTTGTTGAGATATATTCAGTCAGCTCTACACACTGTTTTCCTTTTAAGTGATTATATTTCTTCTTCATCTCAATGAGGCAAAGGTCTTTCTGGAGATTAGAAAGACCCCCACAGCTAGAGGTGCACCATCGCACAATGGATGGATCAAAGACGCCAAGGCTGAGGATGACTGCTGGGGGTGGGGGTGGGGGTGGTGTCGAGGGGGTGCGAGTGGGGGGAACAAGAAGGCTGTTTTCCTGCCAGGTTCTGCTTTATTTCCCCTGTGCACCAAACCCCAACCCCCTCCGCTGCAATACCATGAGCATGCAAACAATAAACAAGCTGGCAAACCCACACACACACACACGCACGCGCGCGCGCACACACACACACACACACACACACACGCGCCCCTGCAACTATGCCAGTGGGGCACAATAAAACACACACCCAAACAGTTGGCTGCATTTACACAACCGAGTTAAACGAGGCTTGATAAAACAGTGTTCGCGCACGTATAACAGAGCTGCTCGTGACGTCATCTATAATAAAAAAAAGATGCCATTATTGTCTCTTATCCGAGTGTCACGCGGTACCGACAACACTCGGAAGTATTGGTTGTAAATGTAAAACAACAACGTCATGTGAGCCTAAACCGACTAAAACTTTCCTTCAGTGTCGCCGAGTTTAGTTCAGGCCCACAAATGAGCTTCCTCTTCCTGCCCTTCACGTACGGTTCTCCTTTTATTTGCAACGCTCAGGTGGGGTGTGCGGCCGCAATTTAACGCAAGTATGATTTAGGAAAATAAATAAATGGGTCAAGGAAATTGCGTAGTTTGCTGCTCATTTTAAATGTGCCTTCCTTTACTTCCAAACTTGACCTTCGGAAGCCGCCTGAGATGAAAGATGCTGATGGCTTTGCTCAGCAGCCGATCTTTGACCTCACACACACACACACACACGCGCGCGCGCGCACACACATGCAAACACAGCCGGAGGTGTCCTTCCCATAGTGCTGGTGGGGTGGCTGCTTCTGTGCGGTCAATGCCACAGACACCGTTGCTATAACAGACGATTTTTTATTTTTTGCTGTGGCAGGCTGTATTTTATGAAGCAGCCAAAAGAACGCTGACAACTCAAGACCGGAGCTGCTTATGGTTACGGTGGAGAACACACACACACACACACACACACACACACACACACACACACACACACACACACACACACACACACACACACACACACAGATACACAAGGAAACGACAGGGGGGGAAAGATGAGGACAGCAGCGAAGGTAAAATACAGCGAAAAGTGAGAAGAGAGGAGCAGAGTTGGTAAGATATTAAGGTAAAGACACACCAGGTAGAAATGAGGGGAGCAGGGAGCTGCCGGGGCTGAAGGAGGACTGAAAGAATGCTGACGTCTCCAGAGCTGATTAGCGTTACAGCAGAGACATCACACCCACAACCAAGAAAAAATGCTGAGTACAGAGGCTGGGGTGTGTGTGTGTGTGGAGGGGGGTGGGGGTGCAAATGACAAGGGAGAAAGACGAGAAGATAAAGAGGGAGGCAAGTGAGAAGTGAGCAGGTAGGATGAGAGGAGGGGACAGAGATGGGATGGAGGGAGCAACATCAATGATGGGGAGGAATAAGAATGGGACAAAATATGGTGTGTGTGTGTGTGTGTGTGTGTGGTGTGTGTGTGTGTGAAGGGGGGAATGGCATGGGTGAAAATGCCTCCTCAACACATTTGTAGGAGCTTAGCTGCTGGGTTGGGGGGGGGGGGGGCTGTAGAGGGGTTCAAAATAACCTGAAATCAGCACTGACCACAACTGAAAAATCCCACTGGAGGTTTTATTTAATCTGTAAAATGGCCGAATGCCTTGATGAGGCCTTTAAGATCCTGAACCAGGATCGTGCAGAAGAACCATCGGACCTGGCGGACGGATCAGGGTTGGTTTTCCCCGCAGAAATAAAAGTTGTTAGACACCCACACGCAAATAATCCCGTCTGACAAATGAAGTCCAGGATTGAGGAAGGTGAACCCGGGGATTATAAAGGTAGATTAAAGAGCACAAGAAACTGAAAGACACGTGGCATTACTCGCTCTGGCAGATGAATGGGATGATGAACTCTCTGCCAGTGTGTAGTGTGTGTGTGTGTGTGCGCGCACGTGTAGCTCAGACAGATCTCTAATTAATCCTGTTTGAGAGGACCTTTTGCCCGGAGACGACTGGCGCCCAGAGACGAACTTCTTAGAAAGAAGCTTCCTTCTTAAAAGCCGGTGGCGTTTTCTACAGCTACAGCGGAAAGTAAATAGATGGATTAAAGCGCTTCAAAAACAAACCATGAGGGGGGGAAAAAGTGTGTATGTGTGTGTGCGGTATGGTGGGGTGGGGTGGGGGGGGGGCAGGCATGCATAACCCACCAGGTATGTGAAGAGAGAGAGTTCAAGAATAGACAGCAGGAATGTCAAAGAATGTCAACATAGCGACAGGAACACTTCCTCCTCCCTCGGGCTGCTCTCTCGGCAACTGGGAACACAAAGGGTGGCAGCCGCGCACGGCAGCCATGGCACACCGATGGAAAGACATAAAGAGACCCCCCCACACCAAAAAAAATAAAATAAAAATGCAGCATCCTTGAATTCAAATCCCCAGAACGCCACAAAACTATTTGGCTGTGCTCCACGTTGCATTTTTGTTGTTTTTTTAAAGGAAGCGTGAGGAGAAATAGTGCTGCTGCTCGTTGATCTACTGTGAGCTGAAGGTGTTGAGGGAGCCGGTAAATAATTAACACCGAGCGGCGCGCGGGAGCTAATTGCGAATTAGGAGTCAGATCAGCGATAATGGCGAGTTGCGCGCCGAGAGGGCTCACGGCGCCGATCCGAGGCCGAGGACGGGGAGCTGAAGACGGAGCCGAGGACAGAGCCGACGCTATTAACGGAGGAGGACGCAGAGCGTGAAATAAGCGCGATACCGCGGGCACAGAGGCAACACGCGCGAACAGCGCATCCGTGCACGACGCGTAAAGGATCGGGATCGCTCTCCGTCCGTTCGGAGAGGTCTGAAAGGCTGTCGTGCACACGCGGGGGTCTGATTGAAGGTGTGTGTGTGTGTGTTTGGGGTGGAAACAAGATGTTTTTATGTTGCAGGTAGAGAGCGAAAGTCTGACAAATTCTCCCGACACAGGGGAAAATTACTGCACCGTCAGGCAATCGAGCGGTGCCCCCCCCCCCCCCCCCCCCCCAGTTTAAAAGGGAGAAAACGCTCACACTGTAGGTTTAATCCAGACAGTGACTGTAAATAAACTGTCAGAGAGACGGCGGTGAATCCAACAGGGACGTATCCTCCATTATCGGCCCATTAATCAGGGATTATCATCACAAATGTCCTCCATCCATCATCTGTCACTGCTTATCTGATGGGATTAGATGGACGAACCTTTGACCAGCCATATCTATATGGAGCACATATGGAGACAAACAGTCTTTCTCTCCCAGGGTAAACTGGCCGGTCTTTGGTCTGGGTCTTTGGACCAGGAGGCCAGATCCAAGCCAAAGAGCACCGGGACATTCCTGGTGACCATTATAACCTTTCCCAGTTGTTGCTGCTCAATTAGGGACGGCAGGATTAAAAAGAAAGTTCATTCTGTAAACAAGGTTCAGTCAAATCAAAAAGAACTTTCCTTAAAAAGGGTCAAAGATATCATTTCATCCTTACATCCCACTTTTCCATACTCTCCAAGGCTTACTCCAGGAACTAGCTGACTTTAATGTTTTGGGGTGTTATTTTTTTTTTAATGAACAGACCAACTTTTATTTGCGCATCATCAAAATACATTTCTGTTTTTATCCTACCTGATGGTGCATTCAGCAGCTTTCCGAATAAATAACAATGGAAATCATAATGAAGCTGGCTCTCTCCGGGGTAAACACGTCTTCCTGCCTCGTCAGCTACGGAGCCGAAGTGAGCGGTTGATTAACTGTTTGATCCAAGGGAAAACGTATATATTTATTAATTTATCCTCAACCCAGCTGTAGAAATATGCATCTTCGCGGCTCCTATTTTAGTATATCAAATACCTATAGACCACCTAACCTAGATTCAGGCATCATTTTTAGTCTAGAGGAGAACGATATGCAAAACACAAAGTTTGAAATGGAATTTAATCACTTTTATACAGGGGAAGGTGGGTTTCGGGACTATTTTATAGACAATTTAATTAAAACTCTTCAGAACTCTGGCTGCTGTTGGTGATTTAATGGTGAGGACAGAGCAGCGGCGCCACGCGCGAATCGTCGTCGCCTCTTTACGCTCAATGCTATCAATCACGCTCTCGGTGTGCACGTGTGTGGACCTTTGCTAAATTTTGGGATAGTCACACTGCGGCAAACTGGTGCAATGAGATGATGCAATTGGTGGGAAACCACCAGTACAGATACTCCTCTTACTGGGGCTTTCAGATGTTTTCACATTTGGTATTTTGTGGCTGTCATTAAAATACAAAAACAGCGTTGGCGCGTGTGTATCCCACGTGCGAGCGTGTATACTTGGCATCTCTCCTAAAGTGGAAAACACCAAACATCGAGAAGTGGAAAACACCACACACCACATCTCCAGGAAGTCCATCTCTGGATACACCGAAGCCTTGTTTGGTATTTAAACACCCCAGAAACCTTTAAAAAATGATCTAATCAGTAATTCAAAACTCCCTCACCCATTTCTGCCGGCTCCTTCTTTGTGTACCCCATTAATCTCAAACTTTGCCCTTTTTTTTTAGAGCTCTGGGAGTTTAAATCTGGAGTTGAAGCACTTTTGGAGCCGAGGGTACATTTAACACGCCACAGACACACAAAGTCAAAAGAACGCAAGGACAAGAGGCGCGCTCACAAGGAAGCAAGAGAAAAGAGTGGAGCGCAGCAATGATTATGCACCAGATCTGCTTACTCTATATTTCATCATTACGGCAGAGAGAAAAAACCCAACTATTGATCTGCCCCACTGCTTCCTTGTCTCCCCGCTGCTCTCTTTCACTCACTTCTCATTCCGTCTTCCATTTCTTCTTTTAATCGTCTCTCTCTCAGAAATTTGCAAGCAAAACAAGACTTTTCTGAAATTGATCCCAGCAGCAAACAGGGGCATAAAAATGCAAGCGCCTCTGAGAAATGAGCTCCAGCAGCAGCACGTGCACAGGCGGGAAGGGGGAGGACGGACACAGTCAACACCTGCGCAATCCAATGCAATCCGGCACCAAAGCGCTGCAATAAAGAGGGATTTTTAAAGCGGAGCGGATGCAGCAGCATATATGACGTCTCATAGCATTAAGGAGCGCCAACCAGCCAGAACTTCCCCAAAATAAGATCATTAATTACCCGTTTGTGTTTATAATCAACCCCTGACAAAACCAGAGTTTATGCCTGATTAGTTATTATTATTTGAGTGAAAATCTTCCAGAGTTGGAAGAGAAATCTTCTTAAATCGGCTCATTTATGCACAATTCTTGTGTCACCTGTGCATGAGGTCGGGGAAGGGGGGGGCGTCACAAGTTTGAGAGCAATCAACTGACAAGTGGAAAATGTGGCAACAGGCAACTGATAATAAAATCACTTCCCCTTGCTAAATCTTCCTTCAACATCTCGCAAGTGCAGCTCAGAACTCACACGGTTTCTAAGCCGGCTGGACCCCAGCACACACACACAGACCCCAAAGAGACGAGCTTGTCGAGTCTTAGGTGTGTTATACCTGCTGCTCTCTCTCTCACACACACTCACACACACACACACACACAGGGGCGCGCGCACATGCGGAGGAGAAAGCAAAGAAAACTAGCTGCGGTAAGTAACAAGTGAAAACGCCATCTGTCAGGCGAGAGCGCGTTTGCTTCGCCTCAGCATTTTCAGGGGAATGCCTTGAAGACAAAAAGGTCCTTGTTCTCAATCTCTGCAAATCCCATCTCTCATTCTTCCTCCCTCTTCCTTCATCCCCCTTGCTCCGCGCGCTTTGCCGCTCCGCCATCATCAGCAAAGTTGCTCGCATAAGCATTGGTCAGCGTTCAATTACCGCGAACACCAGGGAAGGATGGAGAAAGTACTTGACGGAGAAACGCTCTTCAAGCACTGATTAAATACTGATACCGGGTGTAAAAAGTTTAGCCTTTTCGGTTTTGTGTGTGAGCAGGCACACGTGTGCGCGCGTGTGTGTGTGGGGGGGAGCGGGGGTTGTTCTCCTCTCCAATACTGATACAACTGTTTCATCATTATGACCCGCTATTACAGTACTTGCCAACTTGCTTACTACATACTTTTGATCCACTCCACAGAGTGCTGACTCCAACTAAAGCTGCTGATATGGAGTCATTAGGGGGTGAAGTTTCTGCTTTTCTTGTGCCCATAGAGCTTCCCTATTAGCTCACTCGTCAGTGTTTAACTTGCAGCACTCATGTGTTGCAACCTGGCAGCAAGTAATGGCCCATCTGAGAGATCAATCAGAATGATATTGTCATGCACAGCATTACAGTTGGCTTTTTTTAGCAGGCACGTCTGTGTGGCTCCAGCAGCAGATCAATACTTGACATTAGGCTGCGAACACTTGTGTGCAATAAGCAACATATATGTATATTTATATTCATTTGAGTGACCCTGAAGCAGCGCCGGGGGCCATTGGCCCCAGCAGAACTCCGTGTATTTCTAATTTATCCTGAGAATTCATCCTATTGAGCGCAGTACACAGGAAAGGCATAAATTTAGCTGCCGTGACATTTTACCCAGCGTTTCGTCTGCCAACATGAGCTGTGATTACCCCATAAGCGCGTCAACATCCGCTGAATGACCGGACCTATTTATGTCAGAGCCAAGCCCCCGATATAAACCTTCCTCTCCGAGACCTTTGTCCGCCCGCCCGCCCGCCGGTGCCATGTTGCCATGGCTCCCTCATGCCTCCGCTCCGCTCGCACAAGCGTTGAGAAATATCAGCGTGGTGATGAATCAGCATCCGCGCCGCAAGCCAGAGCGGCGTTTTTGGGTTGATTTAAACTGGCAGCAGAACGGCAGCAGAACGTTAAACTGTTCCCACCGTGCAGAACACAAGCGTCTGACGCAGAGCAAATGTCGCTCCGGCCGCCGCCGCTCCCGCTGAATAAGGCTGCAGCTTGCAGCCGCCGGACCTGACCGCCCCCCCGGATCAGCACGGTGACAGCTCCGGCTGTTTACGCCTGTCGCCTTTTGTATCTGTAGCCAGCCGACAAGCGGCGCGGGGGTGGGGGCGGAGGGGGGTCGAACGTTGCCACCGGTCAGTCGAACCGTGCGCAAAAGCCAGATATTATCCCGGTTTCGTTTCACCAAAGGACAAGTGGCTGGTCATCCTACCTGTGAGGGGCCAGGGGGGAATGCGCGGAGCCGCGGGGGGGCTGGTTAGCGTCTGCGTCCACCGCTGCCACTTCAGCGCCTCCGAGAGAAGACAGGCGGAAAAGCTAACGCTGAGGTTGGGTGTTGTTATTGACGGTTTCCGCCGTCTTTATTGCGCTCATTTCTCCACCGGCTCTCCTAATATAAAGCACTATTCGGGAGACACAATACAAGGGAATCCCCAGCGGCTGCGACAGAACAGAAGCCGACCTGCTCCCGAACTCTTCTAATTCCGACACATGGCTTCTGTTTCAGGCTTGACAGCCGTGCGCGGCAAACACCCCCTTTGTCTGCGCGACTCGCATTCGCCGGTTGCTGCGCGACTGCTCGGGCAATTTAGACCTTCTCGGAATCGCGCGTCCGGCTCTGGAAGACGACCCGGACCGTGATGATTCAGCATTAAGTTGTCTCCCGAAACGACTCGGCGGTGCCGCCGCGAGTTCGGCCGAACCCGGGGGCGACGCGGCGGCGGCGGCGCGCACCGCGGAGTAGCGGCGGCACAAGATGCCACCGCGCTGTGACGGCACGGCAGCGGCGGCCACCGCGCACACTCAGCAAAAAAAAACAAATATTCAGCACTTTAATGGCATTTCGGTTTGGATCCCCGTGAAGCTGACTCACCAGAAGTCACACCGGCGCCTTTCGCCTGCCGCGCGTTCGGAGGATCGGTGTTCGCAGATGGTCGGTCGGCGACGAGAGGGACAGTTGAGAAATGTGTGTGTGTTTTCCCACCCAGTGCACACGCCTTCTCGCTACTCTGTACATATATCCACTCCTTCCTCGCTTGTTTTAGTCTGTGATCGCAGGCGCCAGACGTCATTTGATGTTTGGATCACATGGTTTCATTCATGAAGGATCAACGCAGCCCGCATTTAAAGAGACATGAGACGTTACTACCGCGCTCAAGTGTTGTAACAACACTCGGGCGCGCGTAAAGACAGCCCCCCTTCATGCATGCGCCTAAACATGGAGCTAATATTCAAAGGGGGCCTTGTTGGTGGCCCCAACCGTGACGGAAATGGAAATAAGTAGTGGTAAATGAGTAAAAACCTCTTGAAGTTCCGACTTATTTTTAAAAAAGTATTATTTTAAAAGACAAACCTCTTCAAAGGAAATCTGTCACTTTCTTAGGATATTTTCCTGCACAATGTGCCACATAGGTTGTTGGTGACGTCATGAGAAACCTGATTCGCGTGATCAGATGAGATGATAATACTGACAAGTGGAAAATGATAATACTAATACACTATTTTCTTCCTAATTATTAATAATCGTTTTATTTCGGGGGAAGAAGGCACTCAAATTGTTACCGAATTATTCTATTTAATAGTTAAACGAAACATCTTCACTCATTTTACTTTTAGCTGAAGCTTTTAGGGACAAAGTTTAAAATTCTACATTTTTTTCTTAATCTTTGGATGCATATTTCCTATCAGAGGGTGTCAAAAATAATCCAGATCTTTAACATAGATCTGCTGTGACTGAGCTCTTTGTGTTTGTTTTATTGAAATGCTTTTAAATCCAGTCACAGCTGATAATTAGGACACCAAAATAATAATAATAAACACCAATAAAGAGGGTGAGCAGCGGTTAGCACTGTCACCTCACAGGAAGAAGGTTCCTGGATCTGGGGGCCGGTGGCTTTTCTCTGTGGAGTTCACACGTTCTCCCTCGTGTCCACGTTGGTTCTCTCCAGGTTCTCCGGCTTCCTCCCACAGTCCAAAGACGCGTCTGTGGGAGATCCGTGAAGGCTCTGCTTTAAATTGACCTCAGACCTCGTTGGTCCCGACGAGGGGGCCCCCCGCCGCCTGTCGCCCCGGGGCGGTTGGGACAGCTCTGCTCCACTCCAGCAGGTCAGTCACAGAAACCGGAACAGCCGTGCAGGCCTGCAGGTCCCCTCACGATGCGCGTTCGCTCGACGGAAGCCCATATTGCAGATTCACTGAACGTGCGCCGACTGTTGGAACTTCCTTTTCCTCTGTGACCGTTTCAACAAGCAGCTGCAGCGAGCTGATACTGTATCAGCGCGGAGATCACAGGCCGACACGCCAAACAGAACAAACGAGGCCTTCTGACCCCGTAAGACGAGGCTACGGGTGAATGATGGGAGATGAGAGGTGGAATCTTTTCCGTTTGATGCCGGATTTTGGATTCTGGCACCCCTCCTGGCCTTCACACCAACACGCAAAGACGCGTGTTCCTGCAAAGGTCAGTGCTCACGGTGACTGAAGCGAGTGGACAGGCAGCATCTGCTCCACCTGTGGAAGAAATCCCACACTGGGAAGCAGCACGGCCATGCTTCCGCTGATTCTCTCTCACACACACACTTCAAACATTCCACTGAGGGGAAAGTGCCGCTAAATCGCCATCTTGGACCTCCTGTTCGTGTCAAGATGATTGACAGGGGCACGTCCTCGTCACCTGAGGTGGGAGAGGAGCTCAAAGCCGTCTAATAATGAGAGACAAATTAAAGTCTCTCCAGGAATGGCTAATCTTAAAGGACAGAAGCTGGAGCGAGCGGAGAATAACTTTCTGGAATAAAAGGAGGATTAGCGAAACCCTTCGGCAGCAGGGGGGGAAAAAAGTGCTCCACGCACAAGTAAACAGAGCAATTGCACAGAGAGAGACGCAATATAATCAAAGTTGCGGGCAAGGTTAAAGAAAAATACATTAATTCTACAATTGCAATAAGTTGTTCAATTATGAGGGCATACCTTTTTAAGCTCACCATTACACACCTGTGTGTTGTCTGCAGACCCACAAGCCTATCTCACCGGCGCACAAAGTAGCATCTGTTAATCCCAAATGCTCCAGCCTGGAGAGCAGGAACGGGCACAACACAAAAGTACTTCCTCGACTTTAAACACCTGCTGTAATCGCTCCGATTCGCACTCACCAATGTTCCATTTCTAAGCTCAGAGAGGAAAAATAAAGACAACAAAAATAACAAGGCCTCGATGCAGCATAGTGCAGATTTCCACATTGAGATTCACGGGATGAGCGTGGAACCGGCGGTGTTTGGCCATGACGCAACAAGGAGAAAGTCAGGAGGCCTGGCTGAAGACAGAACAGGGAGGGATGGAAGCAGATGTGTTGCTGTGGTTACCATAGGAAACAGGATGAGCTCCACGCAGATGCTTGTTTTTATTTCGAGCCAATGCATTCGTTGCAGTGTTCAGAAAAAGATGTTGAGCTCTTAATTATGCTACAAAAAAAAAAAAAAATTAAAAATCCATGATTAATTTGGGAAAAACAAGCAGTGAGCAGACTGAACAGATAAACCAGAGGAAGAAAGGCATGTTTGGTGATCCTGAAGGGCGCCCCCTGCAGGTCACATACAGGCAAAGCTCCAAAGAATTATGCTACGTAGAAACGGGCTAATAAAATTAATAAAGTACAACAACAAAAAAAAAGCTTCTGTATCTAATTTTTATTATACAATAAGAAAACTGACATGGCAACTGTAACCAAAACTAAGTTAAACAGAAAATGTAACAAAGACAGTGTATATATATAAATATGTATATAAGCTTAAAAAAAAAAGAGGATAAAATGATGATTTGGGGAGTTTAACACTTTGTTCCATGTCAGTATTTAAAGTGATGATTTCAGTCTTTTGATGGGACACTTAAGACGTTCAAAGTCTTCCAAAGGATCTTTTCAATAACAAACAGAAAAAGGGATCCAAAGAAAAAGCTGACCTGGCTGATTTCTGGATTGAAAAGACACTTTAAAAGCCCAGTTTCAGCATAAAAAAGGCACAAAGTACTCACTGTGCTTGAAACAATGGGCGACATTAAAGTAACAAAGTCCAAAATGTTGATATGTGAAGATGAAACCAATAAATCTAAGAAAAGTTTGGTTCAGTCAATGTTAATAAATCAACACTGATGACCAAAAGGGGGGAAAAAAGAATCTAGCAATGCCATTTATGTCATTTTTAAAGACAATAAAGGTGTAAATGAGCCATCTGCTTCCTACAAGGAGCTTATGATGCTCCGCTGGGTCCTTCCTGTTAACAGCCTTGGAGGTGCACCTTTGCTCTTCAGGGTGGTCATGAATCCTGTGTCGCATAAAGCCGTGCGCCCTGGGTCTCAACAATGTGTAATTTAGGATTTACGTCAATCTGGATGCGACGTCAGACCGTTTGGACGAACAGCTGGAGGAGACTTAGAAATATTCGAGTGTGGTTGAAGCCGTGATTGCGTAAGGCGGCCTGTGGCCTCAGTTCTTCTTCACCCTCGGGCTGCGGTTGTTGAACAGGCTAATCCCCGACCTGCCGTTCCCATTAGCCACTCCACTGACTGTGACTCCGGGCTGCTGCAGCACCTTGTCCAGCGTCGTCTTCTTAATGGCTGCTGGAGAGATGCGCTCCTGGTCCGCCAGGAACTGCAGCTCCCTGTGCGGACAGCAGAAAAGTGACTGAGTACTTGAACAACTGCGAGTCCTCAACCACGAGTGCCTCAACAGTTGTGGAATAATTAATTATTCGCAAAATAAAACTGAGTAGCAGGAGACGAAGTTGACAGAGGCCAAGGTGGAAGTGCATCTTCGAGCGAGTGTCTCACCGTGTGCGGATGCACGAGGCCTCCACGGCGTTGATAAGGAGGCTGCGGAAGCCGCCGCTCTCCAGCACGTGCAGGGCGTGGATGGTGGCGCCCCCTGGTGAGCACACGTTGTCCTTCAGCTGGCTGGGGTGCTGTTCCGAGTCCAGCAGCATCTTAGCTGCTCCCTGAGCAAAAGGACAGGCAGGAAACAGCAAAATAAGAGTTAAACACAGGACAAATAAATGTTTAAAGCTGTGTTCTTTCAACTGGACAACATTAAAACCATGAAAAACAGAAAGATTGTATAATTAACCACAAAAACAGGCATAAGTTAAATGAATGAAGTGCACATATCTGATCATTCTGAACAGGTTCAGTCTCTAAAAGCTGTAAAATTGTATGTTACTCCGATAACATAAAAGTTCTGTCCAACAACTGGTCCCGGGGACTGTAGAGCTTCCAGTTAATTAGATGATAAAAAAGACCCCACTGAGAAGATCAGTGGAAAGAAAATCGGTTGAAATTGAACCGATTAGTTATCAAAACATGGGTTGTTTTCCTTTTTAAGGCTTTAACTATTTTATGTTTTTTTAATTCCCAGCTGGACCAGAAGATCATGGAGAGTTTAAAAGGCCAACAACACTAACCAAGAGTGCCTGAGCTCCAAGTCTGACAGCAAGTCTCCTGGGGAGCCCCATCTTCACTCCTCCATCTGCAAGCGCATCCAGAGCTGTGAATGCCTAAATGTCACACACAAAAGATTCAGAAATATAATCAGATCTTAGACATCTGAGCAGCAACGGAGCCATTTATTAATAACCTGAGTGAATACTTGAGACCGCAGCCTCGTTAGGAACAGGTTGTTCTGTTGAACTAATTAAATATCCGGCTATTTTAAGACCATTTTAAAGGGACACGTGAAAGACACGGCACCCGAAATGACATACATAAGCTGGTCCGCTGCCACTCAGCCCAGTCACGGCATCGATGAGGTCCTCCTCCACCTCTGTGCAGAACCCCACACTGGCCATCAGCTGCTCCAGCAACTTGCCATCCTCCACCTGCAAAAAAAACACATTATTCACACACACAATACATCTTCCTCCACCTCAGGTAGCTTGTGCCCGCATCTTGTGACAAAATTAGCATACTTAAGGCCTCTACAGCATTACTGTCCCTTTGAAAAAGCCCTGCTCTATTATAAGCCATTTGGCTTCTCTTTGTTTACCTCTGCATGGGTGCCAGTTGCGTACACCGTGGCTCCCTCTTTGACCACCACCGGCGTGTTTGTCATACACCTCATCACTTTGGGGGCCGAACGGTGCTGAAGCAGCTTCTGTAAAATTTCACATGTGCAGAAACAATCAGGAAATCCGCCAGTGCGCTCACCTGCGCAGCTTGAACGTTGCTCCCTGTCCCAGTTTAAGTTTCCTCGATACGAGGTGGCGATATGCGGGTTAAGCAGATATCAGTCGGCCCAACACATGTCCACCAGTTGTCCCATTACAGTGGGATTAAGGCAATCATTTTTTTATTGGATTGCCATGTAAACAGTGACTAAAAAGATTATAGTGAAGATTATTTGTAGTGCACATTTAATTAAAAACATGAAATAGTAAGAACAAAGTTGACCTCGAGGCTTGAGTGGCAGTGTAAAGATGGAAGAGGTGGGCCAAAAAAAGTTATAAAAAACCTGGCAAATTCTAAAACTGGATGAGAACTCAGCAAGATCGGGACGGAGGCCGACCTTCTCTATCGAGCTGATGGTGACACCTGCTGCACAAGACACGATCAGGTGGCGGTCCTCGATGTCTGGTCCGATTTCGTCAAGTACAAATGGGATGATATGTGGCTTCACGGCCAGGAAGAGCACATCACTTTTGTTGACCGTCTCTTTATTGCTTGTTGTCAGGTTCACTCCCATTTTCTGCACACGATAAAAACAACAATGGTAAAGTAAACGGATGTCAGGTTTCAATTCACATGCATACTGGAAATAAATGCATCTTCTCACCCTCAGGCCTGACACGGTGGGAAGATCTGAGTCTGGGGAACTGGCTGTAATCCTTTGAGCAGCGATCACACCTGATGGGGACAGAAGGGAAGTTCAAATGTTGAACCAGCTGCGGTCTTCTGAATGGAGTAACATGGTCTAACTGTTGCAGCAACTTTGGATCGGGTACAAGGCAAATAAAGAGCCCTCACCCGCAGCTGTAAACCCTTTAACCAGTGCGTGAGCCAACTGGCCTGCTCCAATAAACCCAACGCTCATCCTGTTTGATGATGTGGCCTCTGCAAAAGACGGGTCGAAAGGAGCAACTGTTAGAACCCCTCATATTAAGCTGTAATACATGCCAGCATATGATGAAACGCCTCGTTTGACACGGTGGCAACACCCCAAACGACAATAATGTACAAGGAAAAGCCGGTTTAAGTGCTGTGATATTGCATCATAACTGCAACATACATACAGAACCGAGCTATTAGTACGATTTGGCTAAACCACCATAATAATCACCACAAAACGCTTCCCCGCGTTAACGAGCCATTCATATTTGGAGCCTAACTTTACCATTGACATTAGCACACGTAAGCTAACCCTTCACCAATAGTCCTCAGCTGGCGGGTTTTAGCTAGCTTTAACAACCGGGAACCCACAAATACAACGGATTTACATGACGGTGGCAGGAGGTTACCTGAGTCAACGGATACAAGACGTGATGGTACTGCTCCCTGCAGCAGAAAACACTGAAATATGTACTTATTGGTGTCAACGTGGCTTTCCTTTATCCTTACTCAGTATGTGTCTGGCAGGGTAATTGACATCAGCATTGGCCAATCACAATAGAGAGCCGGTGAACAAGCTGACCAATCATCAACCAGATGGGAGTATTTGGGCGTGGTTTTGGATCGAGTCATAAAGCTGCCAGAGAATAAACTAGGTCAGAGAGGAGAAGCATGAAACCAGGGCAAGTTTAAAGGATGAAAAGTTCGTGTGTGTGTGGTTTCCCATGTATTACTTTCCATAAACTATATTTAGTAATGCATTTGTTCTCGAACAACATGAAGGAGTGAGAATCTGCACAGATGTTTGATGTAATGTGACGTGATGTGATGCCATCAAACATTTTTTTCCAGAACTAAGACACTATGAGACAAACCCGTGTCTCTAGCTTTGTTGAAGACACTCAAAAAAAAAGCTCCACATTACAGAACGTACCGAACAGAATACTCAAAACTAAAAAAGCAACAGTACAGACACCCATCCTTTAAAAGAATCACGTAAAACCAAACATTAACACTGGACAGGTGAGTTTAGCAAAGGCTTTAAAATCTAGGGAGGTGTGTGCTGGTCCATACGGTCATAGTTTTGGTGACAGGGTTGGTGTCGAATGCTGCTGTCAGTTCAAGGAGACGGGCGTTAAGGTGTCCAGTGTCCCCTGAGTGGAGGTCATTGGTGATTTTAGAAGGAGCCATTCAGAGGAAGCCGGATAGCTCAACGGGTTTAATGGAGGTAAGGAGGCTTTTTAATAATGAGACAGAAAATGGAGATGGTGATCGATAAGATCATCCATGTTTGACAGCAGCCAGATTGAGGGGTGGGTTACAGATCCGGAGCTGAGTGAGGATCCAATGATGGCAACCAGGAGTGGGGCGATAGCAGGAGGAAGGCTTTCATGGGTTTTTGGTGGGTGAGGGTCCAGGTCTACAAGATGGAAAGTAATTCCTATTAATGGCATATCAGGCTCATATCCAGCTCTACGGTCAAAACAGCACAGGAGTGTCTTCCAGACCTACAAATGTCCGCTGGCGGTCTCCACCCAGCCTAGATGAGGGTCTCCAGAAGAACCAGACCATTATATGGTCTCTGTGTTTTGTGTTCAGATGATGTCCTTATCATTGTAATGCCTTTTTGTCATTGAACCACATAAAAGAAGTCCAACTGGAAGAGTGAGAATCAACTCAGATGCACAGAACGTTCAGAACAGGATGCTGAAAAGAAAAACAACCTGGATGAGGGTCTGCAGAGGAGAACAAAAACATCCTCTGCAAACGCTGCCAAAGGGTCCGGATCGTGACTTTATGTCACGTACTCACCGAGGAGGTTTGGGTGTCCTTGAATTTGGATCTGACAGAACGCGGAGCTGAAAACTTTCCAACTATGTTTTTGTGCATCGTGATTGACAGCAGAACCCTGCGCCAGGGTGACGGCGACACATTTGTAGCGTTCGCGTCTTTTGCAGAAGCTGCATGAAGACGTGGGTCTGACACCCCCCCATCCCACGTGATATCCGAACGAGTGAATTTGAATGACGGAACGTTCCTCCGCCGGGAGACGGAAAAACAGCAGAAAAGCCGCTGCATGCGTGCTGAGAATTTGCTTCTATTTGCTTTTCAGTGCTAGAGACGCGAGGACGACGCACCAGAGACAAAAGGGCCGCTGTGAATGCCAACGAGGGGCTGTTGCCCCCGCAGAATATTGACACGTCCCCCTTCAGATGGGACAGAATGGGAAGTAAAGCAGCGACTCTGATGGCGTGTGTGCTGATGAGCCGCTCCTTTGGATGCGGGTCCGTCTTCTCGGTCCAATCTGCTCCACAGATGTTCCAGACTGACTGATGTTTTGGGCAGATTTGACGACCCTCTGATCACCGTGGATTCTAAACTCCTGAGCCTGATTCAGCTCCAGATCCGGATTGATTCAGGAGATTTTGCTGAGGACTCCCTGATGTTTCTGCATGTACAATATGAAAGCCCCCCCCCCTCACCCCCCACCCCAGTCGTACCCGCTTGTGGAATAATTACATACAGAACTGTTGGGTACCTCGTTTTCAAACGCTTTCCTTCAGCTCTGCGTTTCAGTCACACACACCCACACAAAGTCAATTTACCACTGGCTGCCTGTGCACTATCACTCACTCACGCTGGGTCCATACGAGTGCTGAGGCGAATTTAATGTTCCTTCTTTTTGGACAAAACCCCCGAGACATTAATTAAGAGTCACACTGGGCGCCCCCAGGAGCACCGATCAAATCTAGGCTACGGTATCATGACAAATGTTTGCTTGTACAGGAAGGTGCGAATGCATAGATGGACGTGTGTGTGTGTGTGTGTGTGTGTGTGTGTGTGTGTGTGTGTGTGTGAGAGAGAGAGAGAGAGAGAGAGAGACAGATATGTGCAGGTAATGAGAGCAGGAGTGGGGAATAAAAACATGGAGTGTCTTGGTTGAGTGAGAGAAAGGGTGCATATTTAATATCAGGCAGACGTGAAGCCTTCCCTGTGTGTGTGTGTGTGTGTGTGTGTGTGTGTGTGTGTGTGTGTGTGTGTGCAGCAGAGCAGATCTGCATGAGCAGCGTGTGTCTGAAACAGGAGCGAATGCAAACGAGGAGTGCGAGGAGGTGACGGCAAACGGGCGTCAGCGCTCCCTTTTTAGGAGAGCGTCCCCCAGCACGTCCCGGCGCCTCCGAGTGTGGAGAAGACAAGCTGGACGTCCTTCAGCGGGACTTCTCATGCAGCTGCCTGTCTCTCCAAGTGAACGTGAGCTCTGGCAGAAAAGGTGTCCGACACTCTTTATTTGATTACATTTACACGGTTTGCGCCATTAAATAGAAAACTCAACCCACATCAGTGCTTCCAACAACTAAATTCATCCAAACAATAAAAAAAGTGAAGACCCGAAACACGCTGAGCGTCCAAAGAGGAGAACAGTGGAGCAGCAAACCTCCTGGATTAATGAGGTCAAAGGTCGCCGCAGCTTCCGGCCGTGATGAAGTCCGGGGCACCTGTCGCTGCCCGTCCCCGTCAGCAGAGTTCTTACACCACAGGCTTAAGCTCGGGGGTCCACAGGGACTGAGACTCCATGTCAATGTCTGATGGAGGACAGCTGAGGGGGGGGGCGACACTGGGGGCTTAGCTGCTCTGTGGCAACAATGTCCGTCGCCATCGGTGGAGTTCCTTCCACGCCGCCGCCGTTGTCTTCTGATGTTTTTGGATGGTGGATTCTTCAAGGTTCAGCAGGACTGACGTAACACATGAGAAAGGGCGGCCGAGGGCGCCTCCAGTTGAAATAAGATGCAAATAATGATGTTTTTCCACACAAAAATTGGCAAATAATCGAATAATAAACCCGAGACAGGCTCTGCTCGTGTGTGGAGGCAGAGGGGGGGGATGCCAGAGGAGCCGACCGCTGGGGCAGCCTCTCTCTTTCTTTACGTGCGTGGCTTTTTCAGGATTTGCATCCGTGGCAGTCACGGGTGCGACGGGGGAAAACATTGATCCTGGATTAGAGATGCGCTCGCCGGCGCGGTCAAAGCGAAGAAGGGAGGCAAGGAAACCATGGCGGCGTGAAGAGCGAGGGAGGGAAAAGCCTTTGCAGGGATCCGAGTGTGGTGAACCGGTCAAAAATCCACAACGTTCCTGTAAAGTACTTCTAGAGGTGACGCCCAACGGGAGGAAGGAAGTAAAAAACATACAGTACAGGCAGACTGACTACAGGGGAAAAAGACAATAAAGGTGTATTACGTCCATCTGTTACATCCAATAATCAGGATTCTCCACAATCTCACGATACTATTTCATTGAAATTCGACCAACATTTGCTTAATCCTTCTAACAAATTAACCAACAGATGGGTGAAAGCACCCCCCTCCCCCAGAAGTAATTAAGTATTTACGCAACGATTTACTGTACCCGCGCAATGTTTGTGCCTCTGTGGGACCAGATTAGTTCAGTCGTCCTCTGGAACTGGATCTCAGCTCACAATGCAGATTTTTATCCTTCGTGTTGCTCAAACTAACGCAGAGATGCGGTGAAGGAACAAATATCAGATGATACACGCCATACTTGATGCTAGTAACTTATTACTTCTAATATCACCCCTGCATTGATGTATCTGGCCACACGGGGGCAGTAAAGCAAATTAGCATTCTGGAAAAAACGAACATGTTGACAGTCACTTCTGCTGCTAATTAGTCTAGCAGTTTAAGATTTCATCACTATCGAAACAGCAATTTTAGTGACGACAAGTGTAAATGCCTAAAAAATAACAAACCACAGTGAGGCTTAGCTTAAACGGCTTTTATAAAGGCTACATTTACATGGATGTTATAGAGCGATTCACATTACGAGTGTGGTGGTTCTTGTCATCATTTGGCCTATTTTTGCGGACACGGTCACCTCCTGCAAACATCCCCATATCAAACTGACCCCTTTCAAACTGTGTCATCCTGAACCCTCGACTGAAACGCGACGGTTGCAACCAGGCCAAAGATCGATCAGAACCTTTCATAGGGCGCCAGCAGCCACATATAAATGCTGTGTCACGGCTTCAGCATGAACACAGAGCGGCCTGTGCAGACGGATCCCGTTTATTTTTGGCAGACTTGGTAACTTGCGCCGGTCTCCTGTGTGGGCTTTGCAAATGACGAGGATGCCACGCGTGCCTTTGCCAGAAGTGCTATTTATATTCATGTATTATTCAAGTCTGTGCATGTGTATGTGTGTGTGTGTGTGTGTGCGTGTTTTAGCAAATTTAGCTGGACATTCCAGGAGGTCTTGCCTTCATGGGAGAGGCTGGTGGTGGTCTCGAACTCTCTCAGAAACCCGTTTGAGAGGGGAAGTTAAAGACATGGGCAGCGAGGGTGTGGCAGAAAGGTCACAAAGGTCAGATTCCACAGCGGTTTCACGTTCAAACATTTGTTCAAAGTCTACGGTTATTTCACGACGGTCAACTTCTGTCGCTGCAACGTGAGAATCGAGGGAGACCTCTGCTCGGGGCTACGCTCGCGAATTTGGGGACAGACGCGGCGAGCCGAACCGTAACCTCTGGGAGTAGAGCAGATCCGCCACATACAGTCCAAAGTTGACAAAAGAGAACACCGCCACCACCAGCTTGCTGTCCCACGGACATTTTCCCTGAGGGCAGGAAGACGGTCTCCACGGAGACCCGTATTTAGTGTCGAAGCAGAACACCGGCCACACCACCGACGCACTCAGGTACAGCAGAACTTCCAGCAGCGTGCACACCACCACGAAGCGCTCAAAGGTCATGCAGCAGACGGCCTTGGTCCGCCTGCACACGGTCATCACCACCACCACCACTGTCAGAACAAAGCAGAACGCGTAGACGACCACGCAGTAGATGGTGGCCACGTAGCGGAAATACTCGCTCCTGTTCGCCAGAGCTCCAAAAATCACGCAGGCCACGAAGCCTTGAACGACTTTGAGGAGGCCGGAGACGGTGGCCATGTAGCCCACCACAGCCTGACCCGGCCTGGCCCGGCACAGGGCCACCTCGGCCCCGTACGCCACAGCGCCCAGGATGGAGCAGACGGTCACAGCAATGCGGAAGTTTCGAACCTCGCAGCCGGCGTAAGGGCATTCGGATTGAATGAAGAAGAGAGGGTAGACGACTGAGGCTGTGACGAACCTGCGGAGGAAGAGAGAGAGTAAAGAGGAACAAATAATCACGAAGCCACCCCCGCCACCAGGAACAAGACGGACAATAAACAACATATTGGCCGGCTAAAATAAATCAGTCAGCAGGGACTTGAAAAGAAAAGTAGGAATTAGCGTTAGCTTCTAACACGCCACAAAACAGGTCGCAAAGAACCTGGGTGAAGCCACGAAAGTGTCACCATCCCATCATTTACGGTACACCGGCTGACTTACAGGAGTGTTGCGAAGGCCGCACATGTGACCGTGAGGTTTTCCCAGGACACGGGCAGGCAGCTGTAGAGACGCGTGGCGTCCAGGAAGAACACCACCACCGACATGGCGAAGCAGAAGCACCACGCCGCCATGCAGAACACGCCCTGAGAGCCGCTGAAACCGGCGCTGTGGGTCACCATGGCGATCACGGCACACCCCATCGCTAACTGGCAGAGACGGGCGGCACCCAGAAGTGAACAGAGGGCCCTCTGGTTGAGGTACGGACCCCCCTGTGAATCCATCGCTGAGGAAACCAAAGTTCTGCCAGGAGATTTTCAGGCGGTCGCTCGGTTGTAATCACAAAGTCCTGCTGCCGACGGTTCCGTCCAGTAACATTTGACAGTTTAAACTCTCAGCATCCTCGATGAGGACGGATCTGGAGGTCGGGAGGATCTCACGCCCTTCTTCCTGCCCTGTTCACCAACATTCAGTCCACACGACCATGCGATCACGCTGACCCACCGAGCACAAAAGGTCCCGATTTTGCTGTCCTGTAATCCCAAGTGAGTTTTCCCTTCCCATCACAAGTTGGTCCGGTCCAGGTTGTTCATCCCGCTTTAGTCCAACACATTCCAGCCCACCTCCTCAGATTACCTGTTTGTCCTCCGTTGTTGGTGTGAGCCGATCGCGTCGTATCAAAAGGCTTTCCTTCATTTCAGAGGTTGCTCTCCAGCTCTTTCCCGTCACGCTCTCCTTTCACGCCGTCTGTCGCTGTAAGATCGGGAAGGCGGCGGCATGGGGGGGGGGGGGGGTCTGCTGGTCAGCTGGACCAGAATGGAAGTTATTTAGGGTTGGGTAATGGCACAAGTGTCAGAGGGATATGCACATGTTGTTGGGAGTGGAGTCAGGGCATGCAGACAGGTTACAGACCCAGAGGAATGACAGGAGGAAGCTGAAGATGTGTCCAGAATGTGTAACAGCAACAGGGAAAATCTGGCCTTAAAGATCTGAATGTAAGCATAAAAATATACATCAGACAGACATAATAAGTGCGTTCGTGCATTTTAAGAACGGAATTCAGTTCAGTGTTTGTTGTCATGTCCACTGTAAACAAGCGTAAAACATCAGTAAACAGACGAAATGCTTCTTTTTCAATATTAAATGATTACAGTTCAAAGATTAATAAGATAAAAGGTATGATTAGGAAGGTAAATTAGATTGTCTGATTAGTTTAAGCTGGGAAAAAGAGTCTGATGGTCATTATGTATTGCCAAAGTTAATAACTCGAGAAGTTTTTCTACACGACACAAAAACACAAGTTTAGAACCAAATTGGAAACAATTTCTGTTTTACACCCTGTTGAATGTTACAGCAGCGCCCCCTTGTGGCCACACCACCATACATCCGTCTCTTGCCCAAGAAACAACCAGGAAGTGATTTTCTCTGAAAACTGATTTATTTTTGTTTTATATGACATTCTGTTGAAAATTTAGACACAGTTAAATCAGATTTTATTATTTTACATTTTTGACCTATGGTGTTATTTTAAGCACACTTTGCTGCAGCTCCCAGTGGGAGTTGCTGTTGTTTAAAGAAAGACAACAATTTTCAGAGCCCTAAAAAGATTTCTTTTATGACAAAATTTGCATTAATGAATGAATCGGTTATCTCCACTTAACAATATAGTAAATCCCCTAATAAAACCCAAATGTGAAGGCTTCAGGTAGTCAACGATGATTGCCGATTTATTCAAACTTCACTCTGAATAGAAGAAATCTGTCGTGCTTCAGGGGGTGAAAAATGTAAATTTGAACATTTCCAATTCAATGACTTCTCTTCTTCATGTGCTCCCACAAAGACAGTGAGACCTGCTTTTTTTCTGACAATTTTTTTATTCATTTGGCACTAAATTTACATACCAGCTGAATAAAAACCTCTTCTGACTATAATCAAACATTTCCTGGCCAAAGATGGAGCTCCCGTTGATGCTTTTTCCTCCTCAACGAACTTTTTTAAATGATGAAAAACCCCGTCTGCAAAGGCAGCGTTCTGCTACGTTTGACTAATTCACGGTTGTGATTATGTTTCTCAAAGCACAGATTAAGGGCGGCTCTCTCAGCTCCTCCGATGTGCTTCCAGGTGAATCCACCCAGCCCAGAGCTGCAGTCTCATTTCTTACCTGTGTAGGAAAGGACAGACAGGCAGCTTAAAGCTCCGAGGGAATGAAACAAGTTAAGAACCGAGCAGCCGTGAGCGCGTTCGGCTCTGTCGGAATGAAGTGTGGCTAAAAACAAAAGTTCCACATGCTCCATGCCGACGCCGCGGAAAATCCATCAAAAGACTAAAAACATGCTGGAAAACAGTCGGAGAGAGAACATTCCTCCCATGACTACATCAATACAGCGACCATCAGAAACACCACAATGCAACAACACAGATGTCTGGACACACAGCTCTGATGTGGTCCAGCAGCAGGCGCTCTCCCGGGGTCCTTTGTCTCTGGAGTGGTCTACTGGGGGACCCAACGGGTTCATCCGGGCATGAATGCCATCCTCCAGACTCTGTTATGGTGCTTTTGTTCTTCTTTTGTGGTGCCGATTAACTACAACGGTATAAACTGTCCAATGTGAGGTTTCACCGCCCTTTCCTGAACCTAAAACCTTTATTCTTCTCTCCTCTGCTGCGAAAACAAAGCAGCCATGTTCTCTTGAAGAACACTCAAATAACACGGCCGTCCTCACCTGGAAGCTTGAGCCACTTGGGCACCGTTCCTGGATCAGCCCGGGCTGTTTTGGCCATCGTGGGGCGAGCCGATGGATTCTGCTCATCCTGCGCGGACGTGCCGGCGTCCCCGGGTGGCTCCTGGCTCTGTGGTGGCTCATCTGAAACAGCGGAGCTACAGGAGGGCTCAGGTGACCGAAGTATGCACCTGCGGTGGGATACGAGAGAAGGACGGAAAATTAGGTGAGTCGCTGGGACAAGACAATCAGCAGAAAGTCCAAACTAAAGAGGAAGACACTGAATAATGATAGTGAGAGTAGAAGAGTGGCTAAAGGACTCCAGCTCTTCGCACGGACACACACACACACACACACTGGACGCAGACGCACCTCGAAACAGACTCGTTTGCTTGCTGGGCAGAGACAGACGCCTCGATAAGTCCCCTCTTCAGGTAAACGCCTGTGGAGGACAAAAACGGAGACGACTCCTGCATCACGCAGCTCTCCAGTTCAAATCATGTCCACAAAAGACCAAACAAACCCGTCTTGGCGTCCGATCCAAAGTGCACCAGCGCGCCAGGGAACAGGTCGGCCTGCGAGAGACGGAAAAGTCAGAATTGAACATTTTCGGCGCGGCCGGATCTGAGGCGAGAACCAAGAGGACTCAACCCTGCCTGGCAGATTTTTAATAATTTGATATTTGACCACTGTTAGTAACTCCCAGTTACTAGGTAGACTTTTAAAACCGCTCTTCACAACTGGCGAGTACAAGGGGGCACCCACACTGTCCAGTTTCTCCCCCTGCTCTCGCTTGCTGGTGTCTAAATTGGGACGCGCTGGCCTGATTGCTGTCATCGCAGCCCTGCCGCAATTTGTTACGGTGGAATTACTGACATTGCAGCTCCCTTTAAACAGTCGTGCCAGCAGATAAGAGGAGGAAATGTGTGTGTTTGCGAAGCAGAGGGAGTGAGAGATCCTGAAGGAAGAAGGGAAACGTAAAGGTGGGGAGGGATGTCCGCCAGCAAAGGGCGGCGGGATTGAACATTCCTTTACTGGCACGACACAAAGTGTTTCAGGGTTGTTTGCACGTCACATCTTTCAAGTTTAATGCATGTGTGCGGCGATGACTGTAACCCGACACAAACGGTTGGTGAAAACTTGTGGGTGTGAGACTTTGGAGAAACAGGACACAATGTCTCAGTGAGCGGCGCCACTGTTCCTGTTTCTGGTTTTGGGCCCTTTAATGCTTTGAAGTCCTTAATGGACAAAGACAAGAAAGAGGAGGACAGCAAAAGGAAAAAGAGAGTAAAGAGTATGTAGCCATCTGTGCTGGGAGGGAACTGCCGATCCCCTGATAACCTGACTGGTTACCAGGCCGAGACTCGGGGGGGGGGGTGCAAGTGTGACAGGATGTGCTGGGGCTCTATAGAGGAAAGAGGGGTGAAGCCAGAGTTCTACAGCTGCAATTTGTGTCAAACTCCAAACTGCTGCAGTTCTTCTGGCCTAAAAGACACAACTGGAATGGATTTTTACCTGAATCAGAGTAGCTGAGGGATCGTTCAGAATGGTCTTTGGAGGTGTGATGACTGAAAGACAAGGATAAATGGAAGTGAACATTTGCATTTGAACAGCAGTGCGGCAGATGGTCAGAACGTCCCAGCTGCCCCTGCAGAGCGAAGATCGCTGCCGACACATGGTAATTATGCCCACGCTGACTCCTGCGAAGATTAAGAGACTTACAGAGGTAAAAGCTGAGCTGAGGATCTTCCAAATGACTCCTTACAAAAGCCCTCAGAGCACCAACTGTAGGACGACAAATAGACGTTTTCTTACACTTTTGCCAGCGGGGATACGATGCTATGAAATATTTAGGTCAAAGGCAGATTCACATTCCCGCTTTCTTTTCTTCACTGTTGTTCCTGATGAATCAGATGTTTGCGCTGTTGTACTGGGCATCAGTTTGTTGGGGTTTTGTTGATGTGAAATGTTGGTTTCGCGGGGGAAATGACGCCTTAAAAATGTGTGTGAATGCAGTGCCTGAGGCTCAGAGTTTGTACTGTCGGAGAAAAAGACATGTTTCTTTATAAAATATCACATGTAAATCAGATGTTTTAGGTGGCATCTGTGCAGGAAGGGTAATATTTAACCAAGTAGCTGTTACATTTGCCCTGCTGAAACTACATTCACCTGAGAATGGTTAACTACCTAATCCTGACTAAAACCCAGTGGTGTGTAGATTACAGGTGATTTTCAGGTGGAATTCCCCTCAGATTTGTACTGCTGGTCTATGAAACTGCTGCGGCTGCGCTGGATTTAGCCTCTTCAATTATGCGGCCTCGTCTCCTGCTCACTGTCTCGCCGTCACTCTGGTGTGGCTAAAGTCATAAACGTGGCACAGAATCTGCAACAGCGTTGGTATACCTGAGGCTAGCCAGCAACTCACCTGTCTCCACAGGCCTGAAGAATCCCTGAAGAATATGTCTGTCTGGAAACTGGACCCTCAGGACCACCTGGAGACATGAAACAGCAACTTTTGAGGTCTATATTTCATACAAATGCTCATTTATAAAAAGACGTTCGCCTGTTAAGTGTCCTCACTCTGGGATATCTTTCCATCTTCTCTTTTATTTGTGCTTCTCTTGAAGCTTTAGTCATCAGTGGTGCCTCCTCTAATAACTTCCTGAAGAAAATTAGGTAAACAGAGAGAAAATAGTTGTTAGAAACCCACCTCTGGCATGAAAAAGTGACACAAACGGAAAAAAGGAGGAGAAAATATTTCATCCCAGCTTATGTGTGGCCACAAACGTGTGACGGCGGCAGCTGGCTTAATTTCCCCCCTTTGTAATTACAGTAATTGACCGAGTGGTAGTGCGGCTATGAGGCGGCAGGCTAAGCCAATATAGACAGAGAATATGCCTGATATGACACAGACTCAGGACTCGCTCTTGTGATCCCATATTTAGAAGCTTTCGTAGCTTATGTGGTGTCATAACAGAGTTCAGGATACTGGGGAAAAAACCCAAAGTGCTTAAATTGGCTCTCTTGTTCTACCTCTCACTCTTCAGCATGGCGAAGCGCTTGCGAATGTCATCCACTGTCACTTCAAAGAACTCATCAGGGAGGTTGTCAAGATCCTTAGAATGACTGGATATGGCTGAGTCTGGCAGGTAGACAAGAGGCTTCCTTTCTATTGGCTGCAGGCGGAGGGAAAAAAGGGAAATTTCATGAGAACATAGAAGAAATCCACAGACTGTTAATGTTATTTATTCCTGGAGAGCATTGAGCAGCCATTATGCAGCCTTCAAGAACCACATGCAAATCTTGGGTTGGTGCCTTGCCCAAAGGTATTGACTGGTAACTGGCTCAGCAAGTTGTTTTGGAAACTGGAGTAAACTAGAGAAAACCTACACCAAGCCATGTGGAGGACAAACAAATGGCACACAGAGAAGCCTAGACCGGGACTAGAACCAAGGACCTTTGTGAAAGGTGAAAATCTGGGATGACTCCACTTGTAACCATCTGTGTCTGACTTCAGACATTCAGCACCTGACTATAAATTCAAAAATAAGGCAGCTGATGATGTTAGTGAGAAAAATGGACACCACACCAAAAGACGTTACCTCCATTAGCTCCTGTCCCGGCTCCATGCCATCATCTGGCTGGCTGACGGCGGTGTGACACTGTTCAGAGAGAAAATACACCTAAATGTTTTTTGTTTATGGACTTTTAATCTGTGTTGTGTACATTTTATAAAATAAAATAAATCCCTCAAGAGTAATTATTGAGAGTGGCGTGAACGCTGGTCCATTGCTTTTAACATAATTAACCCTTAGAGGCATTAAAAAGGTGAGAAATGCATTAATAAGAAAGCAAAATGCCGCTTTGTTGACCTCAGTTACATACTTACTTACAATTGTGATTTATTTCTATTTATTTTGGGCATATCTAACCTGGTTAAATGTAATGGTTGAAAAAAGGTTGTGATTTGGTTTTTTTAAAGCCCAACAGCACTCACCTTGCCAGAGCCATGGCTGGATTTGGCCTTTTTGGCTTTGGGTGAGTCTACTGCTGCATTCAGAGCAGAGTGAGACGATAATGTTAAAGATGAAGCTGGTGTCCGACCAACTTCACCTGCCCCGGGACCACCAAGGCGTTGGCCCCCTCCAGAGAAGGGGATGAAAGCAGATGCACAGGTGGCAGAGAAGGAAGACGTTGACGGAGAGTTCAGTCCTGATGGTCCCGCTTCCTCACCGTCTTCCCTTCCACTCACAACTGGGGGAGAACTTTGCTCAACCTGGCTCTGAGATGCCGAAGCCTCTTCCTGTTGATCAGGAAGTGTGCTTGTGGCCAAGTCACCAGGAGGCACCTGAGTGTCCAACGGCCTCCGAGAGCTTGGATTTTGAAGTGGCACTTCAGCTGCGGATGCTGGCATGGATGGAAGAGCATCAAGCTGGGGTGGGGGGCTACACGTCATGTCATTGACAGGGGGAGTGGTGGGCGTAGCAGCTGGTTTGGTGACTTCTGTTTTATCTTCATCTTTCTGAGTTTTGCTTTTGATTAAAAACCTTAAAATAGACATACGCTGCTTTAATACGATTAGATTTATTTGAAGCCTGCCTATACGCAAGTTTCCTACCTTACAATGGCACTTCCTCCTGTGAGACCCAGAGACTTCAGCGTAGCCTTCTTGAGCGCTTCGATCCCACTTACCTAGACACACACGCAGACAAAATTTAACTACCTTTTTTTTTTTTTAAATGAGGGGTTATAAGAAAACAGCATACCTCATTTCTCATATAAACACACACTGGGGTGGATCCTGAGTCAGACTGCACTGTCACGCTGCAATAAGTAAAGGGCAAAGGAAAAATATGAATTTAGGGAAAATTAATTTTATTTACCTTAAGGGGGACTTTACAAATTGGAAATGATTTATGTTTCCACACATCCAGCATGTGTGGAAACTGTTTTAGGTCAACAACATTTTTTAAACATGTTTACAGTAGGGCTGAGTGTTGTGTGTGTGTGTGTATAGGTAATTCTCTGTCCAAACAGTTCTTAAACACAAAAGTTGCCCCTCAACTTCCAGAGCGTTTTATGGTGTTTTGGAACGAGCATTAGGTGACTTAGGCAGTTACAAAGGAAGTGAAAACATTTAGAAAGTGACAGAAATTTCAGTGAAAATATAAACACACACACCTGATCTGGGGGAAATGTGTTACCACTTCCCAAAGACTCTGCTCACATGAGAAGGAACCTTGGTGTCGAAGCCCATTCTCCATTTGAAGAGCAATTGAGACCTAAAGATTGGGAAAAGAAAGAATTCACAATATCCAGCTGTGAGAGCAGGTACGATGTGGAGCACTGGATTGTTAAAACCCACTGACTGCAATGGAATATGAAGGCTATCGTATGATCTATAAGATTATTAAATAACACTCATCTGTCAATAGTATAACTACTAAATTTAATTATTTCAAAAATGGGACTTTGCCTTTGCTAATTGGGGCTTTTTCCACACTCTTTATCATAGTGCACATATGACCAAGTGGTTCCCAGCAAGGATTCATTGCAGATTTGTGTTAGTAATTCCAACAACAACTACAGAAAACAAGGTCACATCCAGAAGGTACTGTCGATTGACAGTCATCATCATAACACCCTTCTATTGGAGAAATGGTATTTAACCCTTCTGAATGAATATATCAGACATAAAGTGCCATGTAACTTCACAAAACATCGAACACACAGGTGTGCAACTAACTAATGGGTAACTAACCTGGCTCTCCGTTACCGCCTGTTTCCTTGTACATGTCACTATCTCCAGTTTAGCATTGTTGGGCAGGTTGGCAAATCTCCAGGGCAGACTCAGGTCAATGTTTGTCCTCTGAAACCTATCAAAGAGAGAGAGATGATGGAATGGCCAAATCCTTCCTAAACAACGGCAATGTATAATAACCACGGTAATAGTAGCTATTATACTATTGATGCTTTTCAGTTGTTATCATTACTTAAGCCCCAACATACAGATTAGTAATCCTTTCAAATGCTAGGACAGAATATGGCTTCATCTTATATTGCAGTGTAATAGATAAAGGTTGGAGATAAGAATTCAGGGCAACATAACATTAATTTATTAAATGGTACCTTGGCTGATTAAATACGTACTTCAAACCATGTTCCTCTGGGTCAAATCCATGTTTTTTACAGACGTCTTCTAGAACCTGAAAGACGATACATATAAAATGGATTGTATAATTCATGAGGGCCCACTTCATCGCAAAAATATAACGTTTCTTCTGCTTAAACAAAGAAACTGATCTGTCACTGGCTAGCTGATGTTAGCCTGAGAAGGTAATTCAGAGAATCATTTACTCTAGTTCGGAAACCAAAGAAACAACATATACGACAGTGAAACTCATAAGAAACCGGCGATTTGTAGTTTAACACCGCTGACCTGTAATAACGGTGTGTTTGGAGACACCTTGACTGTTTGTCTTCTCCCATTAGGAGCCAGGACCGTCACCGATACACCGCTGGCCGCCATACTGCCTAGTGACGTCACGTTGTTTGTTTGAATAAACTTTATTGACCAATTACACGCCAACACACGCGAGTCAGCGACGATTGGGGTTAACGAACCATGCAAAGGTCATTTCGTCATATAAGGAAAATTAAAATAAACTTCACACCGTGGGTCAGAATAGTAAAAGTTGTAGCCTGTCGTTTTTCTAATCGACAGTTCACAGCACTGTAGAGGCACAGAAGTTAAGGGACACGCCTGAAACAGTAAAATTAGTTAACTGTTTTAAATTAACTTATTAAATAGTTTTGATTAGTACATTCTTGCATACCTGATTCTTGTGCTTGCATGCACATGTGCCATCATTATATCAAATCACATGTTATATCATATACTGTGTTATATCCCATAATGATGGGACTAAATGGATTCGTTTTGTAAGTGGATAAATGGCCTTGACTTTCTATGCAAGAGCCACAATTGCACTAAATACAATTTAACTCACCGTTGTTTTTATGCGCAAATGTGCAATAATACCGAAATAATTCATTTCTCTATGGCAATGATGCTGCTCATAAATGGGTTGTGTACAATGATGTGGTTTTATTTAGTCTTGTATATGTTTATTCCTGTTTTCTACTTTTATTGTCTATTACCTTTAAAACAAGAAACCTAAGAGGAGTGCACCCTTTTTTTCGTACCAGTTGCAATGACAATAAAGTCATTCACTTGTTTTTCAAAGGTATTCTCCCATCATTACATGAGCAAAGCTTGATGTTAAAAGAACGTGTATTTTTTCCCCGTGTTGAAGTGTGGATTCGGGGTGTAATGAGCTTCTCCGGTGTGTCCCCCGTGCGCTCTTGCCTGCTGATGCTCTTCATCCACATGAGCGCTCCGGTGGAGGCGAAGACAGTTCTCGGAGCTCCGGCTCGAACTCGGCGGCGCATCTGCAGCCTCCGGGGGGAGCAGAGAGCATCCCGCTTGACTTGACCCCAGTGAAGGCGAAAGCGGACGACTTCTTGGCTCAGCTGGAGAACCTGGCGCAGTCGTTGTACACATGCTCCTCACATAAGCTGGATGAAGACATGAGGCTGCAGTTTTTAAAGAACGACTCTGTCACCTGCAATGATGGGTCACCTGCAGGGTGAGTGAATGGCCGTACGTGTGATGTATATTTTGTTACTTATTACCCTCTAAATTAATGGCGTGAAATAGTGAAGATGATGGTGACTTCATAAATGCAAGAAAAAGAAGTTGATATAAAGGCCAAGACCTAAATATATAAGATGGTGGTGGGGGGGGGTGTGTGTGTGTAAACATTTATGTTTATTTGCATGTGTGCATGATAGATTGACAGTGTATTTGTTCGCATGCAGGTACTATATTAGGGAATCTAAAAGCAGCAAAAGGTGGCTGCTGCTGTTAGAAGGTGAGCAAGAACTTAGATACGCACCCTGTAGGAGACCTCCTAGTGTCATCTCCATCCCTCCCTCCTTCTGTGTATGTTTAGGTGGATGGTACTGCTTCAGCAAGCATTCGTGTGACTACAGAATGAAAACGACGAGAGCACTGATGAGCTCCTCCCCATGGCCACAAACCAGAAAAGGTACCAAATACAGATGTAATTTCCTTCTTTTTTTTCTCCTCGATTTTCCTGCAACTCTAAAGGAGGAAAATCAACAGTGGGAAAATACACAGGCGCGAATAATACACCTGAATATACGGCAGTTAGGCAGCTACGCACCAGGCTTTTGTATTTTCAGGAAGCACTATCATCAGTGTGAACCTTCTCTGTTTGACAGGAACAGGAATTCTGTCTCCTAAACCAGAGGAAAACCCTTACTGGTGGAACGCCAACATGGTGTAAGAGCTTGTGATCGTAATTCTCATTTCATTTCGCACACTTGTTTTGTTTTTGTTGTTCTTTGAAACAAGAATTTCATATTTCGTATTACGGGTTCAACTAAAGTCAGTTTTATTCCCGATTCTTAATTTGCACAAATTTAATTTAGAGCAAGTTTATGACGTCAGACTTCTACGAGAAGGATTAAATAACAGAACATTGTAAAACAGAATAGAACAGAGTTATTTTTAGTTGTCTGTAAAAATAATATTTTCAGCTTGTGGTTGTTAATGTGGGAGCAAAATCATCTGTAATTCTGTTATGTTTTACAGAATTAACAATAGAATTTGTAGAATTAATATTATAAGAGACATAATATCCTCCTTTTGGTTTTGCAGTTGTTTGGCTCATTTCTGCACCGACTCATAAAAATATCTGATTCTCTCTACTGTTCTTATCCTTGTTCTCCTTGTTTATTCACCTATCCTTGTTTATTCACCTATCCTTGTTTATTCACCTTCTGTCCTCTGTTGTCTTTCAGTTTCCTCCCCTACTGTTCCAGTGATTTGTGGAGTGGAACCAAACCCAAGACTGAGGACAGTAAGACACTATACACCAAAACAATAATGTTGTTGGACTGGATGAGACTGGAAAACAGTGCTTATAAAATCATTCAACCATGATTATATTTTATTGTCCTTTATTAATGCATCTACACTCAATGACTATTTTCCATCAATTCAGTCATCACCGTTTAAAGAAATAAGCAAAGTTTCTCTGACAGGGATACACACTAATATTTGAGAAATATATACGAGATTTGCATATAAGAATACATCCTCGCTTCTACAACCTGTCTCAGAGCTTTTTGGGCCCTGAAAGGGGGAGCATGTCATGCTTGTGAGGTTAAATAGGACATTGTCTTCAGCTGCAAATCACTTTATCCAACTAGTACAGTCTCCAATAGTTTGCCATCACAGAGCGTCTGAATTGAGTGAACTTTAGAGCGATCCACTGTATTATTTGCTGGACATCACTTTGGGTAGCACGTTTAAAATTTTCATGTAACCTTTAACAATGAACCAAATGGTCAACAGCTCATTTTAGTTGACACAAGCTCATATGTTTGAGTCAGGATTTCATCGTCTATTTTTTATATTCATCTTTAGGCGGGTACGCATTCATGGGCTCTCTGATTATCAAGGAGGTGGTGAATGAGCTGCTGTCAAAAGGTCTCGACAAAGCTAAAGTTCTTCTCCTGGCAGGTATAAGGTCAGTGCTGATAAACTACTGATAACCTTATATACCCCATGACACTAAGACAACGAGAGACAGACTCACTCTTCCTGCCATCAGTGCCGGCGGCGTTGGCGTCTTGGTAAACGTTGACCGCGTGGAGGAGCAGCTGCGGTCTCAGGGTCACCAAGGAGTGCAGGTCAGAGGTTTGTCCGACTCAGGGTGGATTCTGCAGAGGGAACAATACAAACAGGGTGACTGCACACATGTTCTGAGCTGTGGTCCTAATGACATGGTAAAGATTGGCTTCAGGTGAGTTGGCGGGATTTAGGGAAAGATGGGGCACGGATCAGTGAGCGTAGATTTTGGGGAAATGTTGGGTTTTTTTGTCGTTGAGGTATTGGGGAGCTGCTGTGCCAGAGGTCTGCAGACAGAGTCACATTGGAGCAGAGTGGAATTGTTTCTTTGGACCTATAATCTACCCAACCATAAAAAGTGAGTGGAAATCCCTGGAGCTGACCTGAACCATAAATACAGAGGCCCTTGTCTTCCACCTGCGACGTATGTCGTGTCTGGTTCAGGCCCAACGTTTGTGGTGCGGTGGCTGTTTGACCAGGCCCAGATGACGATCTCCAACGTTGACATGACTGGAGGTGTGATTACTGAGGGCCAGTGGAATTATATGCACAGCATAGGCCAAGAAACGAAGACGACAGTACAACATGCACTGTAAGAAAGATTAAAGCACAACAAGCTCAAGTGAGGAGGGGAAAGGGTTAATTTATTGTGTTACTGTGTGTTTTTGTTGGCAGAGCCGTGTTTGCTCCAGCGTGCCTGGCTCATGAGCTCATTACAAGAACGTATGTAAATGGATTCCTTCAATGGAAGGAATATTTCTTTTAGCTTCTTCTTAACTGATCATTTGTTAATTCTATAATGTTGTTCTATAGCCTTACAAGCCTGTACAAGGAGCTTTGTTCACGGTGAAAGTCTTAATTTAAACCATCTTAATAAGTATATAACCTCATCACCCCTTGAAAATTGACCTGATTTTATGAGAAAGCCGAAATAAAAAGTCTCCAGCTGATCAGCGTCCACAGTTCTGACAGGAATCGGGAAGAGACTGTCACGGACGGGTTGATTAGGACCCGAACGCAGGCCAGGACACAGTGGTAAAATGGTCAAACAGCTTTATTTACAGGGGGAGGGGGCACACAAAGAACACGAGGAACACGGAGCACACGAGGGCAGCCCTCCAGGACTGCGGAGGGCGCAGGGAACAGGGGCGGCCCTCCAGGAGACACGAAGCTGGAGCGGCCCTCCAGGAAACACAGAACACCAGCACACGATGAGGAAGACAAACAGACACACTGACGAGACAAACAGACACGCTGACGAGACAAACAGAACACCCTCACAAGACAAACAGATACCCTGGCCCTGACAGGCAGGCACAACCTGCTTAAATAGGCAGCCCGATGTAAATTGCCTACAGGTGCGCCTGCCAGCAGTGCCAGCTGCCACCAATTGTGCCCCACACCGCCCCCTGCAGGACACCGACCGACACAACCCAGAAACCCTGACAGAGACATGGCGCGATGCCTGCGTTGGCTTCTCTTCATTGGCTGCCTATAAAATTCCGAATAGAGTTCAGAACAGTCCGCTCCGCCCTCATGGGTGGCCGAGCCTTTAGCTCGCTGTGGAACTGCAGGAACAACCCACTGCCTTGTAACCGTTTTCTGACTCTTCATCACAGGAGTACATGTTTGCCTGTCTCTGCAGCTACTGGATGAGTGTTCAGGTTGGAGGCACCTCCCTGATTTGGTGCACCCTTCTGTCAATCCTAATATTATAATCTAAAAGACACCAGTGGTTTGTTGAAGGATTATAACTGCTTTAACAACCGTTTGAATCTGCGCTCGTATGTTGCTAATTAAATGGTGAAATAACCCTAAACAAAATGAGTTTCCTTTTTTCCCCTTCATTTACAGTCTTTTATTTCAAATGGTTTAGAGAAAACATGGCTTTGATGCAGACATCAATCATGGATGACTACCGGTAATGACATTTCTTTCTTTATTATTATAAAGGGAGTCGTCCTGTGAGTTTTGGCATGAGTGAGATATCTGGGTGATTGTGGCCACTGTTCACATCACCAAATGTGAACCCATGAGTCGCGATTACGGCCGGAGGCTAAAGACTACAGAAGATAAACCCAGCAGGGTTAAAACCCGTGACTGAATGACCCTGGTGGGACAGGAAGCCTCTTTAAACAGGTTTACTGAACTCCAGTTCGGCTCTGTTTGGGCATTTAGGCGAAAGATCCATGTGTTTGCTCCAATGTTGTCCGAAATTTAAGAAAAAGACCTTTTGATGAAATAAAAACCACAATAAATTTCACTTTTCTGGCTTGACAAAAACAGTTTTAAAAACAGCAAATTGACAAATTAACAGACAGCACACCCTGGGAAAGTCTGAAATGTATACCTCATCATGTCGCACCTACTGGAACTGGACAAATAATCTTCAACCCACAGAAAAACATGGTGGTTAATGGTAAGAAGAAGAAAAGTGAGGCTTGCTGAAACACCTGCCCCATCCTTGAAATCATAACAAGTGATGATGAGCTGACATAGGAACCAGGATGTCCTTTTTAGTGCTAAATAACTTTAAGGCACTCGATCTTTGTGGATTTAAGGACTGAGTTGTACTGTTGCTCCTCCTCCTTCGGGCCACATTTTTTCAGAGGTGTCTATTAGTTCTAAAATTTCCCTTTCATAGCTGCTGCACACTTAGTGGAGGTTGTGGTTTTGTCCTGATGGGTGTTATGAGGAACTGGGCCCTCGGCTGTCTGCTGCTGCCCTTCATCCACGTGATGGCTGCAGGAACACTGAAGGCAAAGGAGACGGACCTCGACATGAAGCTGCACTTTCTGAGGAATAACTCTGTGACATGTAATGATGGGTCCCCTGCAGGGTGAGTGAGTGGCGTTGCCGTAACGATTACTCAGCGCAATGACCGTGAATAAATCTGCGGTAATTAGTTTAACTTGTTTTGCTCTTCCAAGTATAATTCCTAAACCTGACTTTTGAAGTGGCGGGGTCTCTGTTTGGTGTAGGTACCTAAATAACACCAACTAGTTTTACTCTTTTATTTTTACAACGAGCGCAAAACAAACAATCTGGAACTTCTTGTTCTCTGAGGCTGTTGACAGCAAAGACAGTATGTTGTTAAGGCTCAATGTTTGTCTCCATTACTCACTCTTTTCTTCTCACTACCAGTCACGCTGTTAGTTAACTTGGATAATCGAGCAAAAAGGTTCCAGGTTCCAGTCTCCTGGAGCTCAGGAGACTTTTTGCTCCGCAGACAGTTGGAAGTTTTCATGTTCTCAAAGGATAAACTGCAGTCTGGCTTCCTTCCACAGTCGAAAGACACGCAATTGGGTGAAAGGTCAAGTGGTTGACCTTCAGGCTGAATGTGAATGGGTGTTTGTTCATCTATAGGTGTTTCCTGGAGGAAAGGCTGTAACTTGGCTCTCACCTGAAGGCAGCTGGAACAGTCCCTCCCACGGGACCCCATTAAGGGAGCATTGACAGTCATATGCACATGTACATTAAAGATTTACAATCTTTTGCTGTATTCACATATAGGTATTATATAAGGGAATCGAAAGGCAGCCCAAGATGGCTGCTGTTCTTAGAAGGTGAGCATGACCAGAGATACATGAAATGTAGGTGACAAACAGCGTGTGACCTGTTGTACGCGTGTTCTTTAGGTGGATGGTACTGCATCAGCAAGGATACGTGCGATTACAGATTCCAGACGATGAAGACGTTGATGGGCTCGTCCTCATGGTCGCAAACCAGAAGAGGTAGACGAGCAAACTGTCCCCGTGCACCACAAATATGGAGGGGAAAAGAAAAAAATGAGAGGAAATGAATGTTTTCCAATCCCCCAAGAACCCAGACATTTGTCCTTTATTAACATCAAAGTTGTTGTAACCATGACAACGGGATTTTTAACTGAATTAATGTAAGCACTCTCTGTTTCACAGGAAGGGGAATTCTGTCTCCTAAACCAGAGGAAAACCCATACTGGTGGGATTCCAACATGGTGTAAGCACATGTGCCCTTTTTATTTTAAGTTAATACACTTGTGTGTTTTTGTTTGACTTCTTTTTTCCGCTCCTCATATTTTAACACGTCTACCTTGAAATGCAAGGCCAGAGAACGAGGTCGTTCTTTGTGAAGTCGGCCAGAATAATGCATTTTTGTAGAATTTCTGTCTGCAATACACAGCCGGCTGATTCAGCTGTCTTGCAGTTTCCTCCCCTACTGTTCCAGCGATGTGTGGAGTGGAACCAGACCAAAGATGGAGAATGGTGAGAATATATCTGCCCATTTAACGTTGGTTAACCAGTTAATTAGAGAATAATAGGTGGATAAAACCAGAGTGAGAGATGGTGATGTCACCGCATGTCAACCAAATCTGATTTTTCAAAGCTGTTATTACTAAACAGGCAAAAACTCCTGTTCTTTCTGGTGCATTGAAGAATAATTCAGTAAATCCCCGCATGGCCAGACAAGCCAATCTAAACACGCACTGAATAGAGTCATTTATACAAAATAAGGTATTTTGTGGCATTACTAATTAGAAGTGAACAATGTGGTTCTTTAATCCTCAGATGACTTTGCATTTCTGGGCGCTCTGATAATTAAGGAGGTAGTAAAGGAGTTGTTGAGCAAAGGTTTGGACCAAGCTGAGGTTCTGATCCTGACAGGAAGCAGGTCAGCTCTATAAGCATTCACAGAATACACACTCGTTAGTGTGAAATCTCACCCCCGCTCCTCCGGCCTCACCTGTCCCCGTCATCAGTGCGGGCGGCATAGGCGTCCTGGTGAACGTGGACCATGTTGCGGAGCAGCTGCAGACTCTGGGTCACCAGGCAGTGCAAGTCAGGGGTCTCTCTGATTCTGGGTGGATTCTGGACAGGAAAAACTACAAATTCGGTGATTGCCTGCATGTGCTGAACTGTGGCCCCATAGACTCTGTGAAGAAAGGCATCAGGTCGGCGAAAAGACAAAAAGTAGGGCCAAAGAGCCCCCGTAAAATGTGAAATTGATGATATTTTGTTGCTGTCCAGGCAATGGAGAACTATAATGCCAGAGATCTGCAGGCGGGCTCACATAGGAGAAGAGTGGAAATGTTTCTTTGGTTATAAAATCTACCCAACCTTAAAAAGTGAGTCCCGCTGGAAAAAGCAAATTATCACAAAGCAGGTTTTCTGAATATCGCTTTAAGGTGAACCTTCACGAATGAGCATGACTCTGATGAGCAGGACTTAGCTGAGCTTTTCTGAGACGCCACCTCACAGTTCCTGCACAGGTTGTTGTGTTTCACGTGCGCTCTCAGGCCCTGTGTTTGTGATGGAGTGGCTGTTTGACCAGGCCCAGCTTATGGTCTTCAACGTCACTCTGACGGGGCAGCCTTTCCTCCAGGGCGAGTGGAATTACCTGCAGAGCTTGGGAACTGAATTGAAGAGCACGCTGCTTCACGTATCGTAAGACATGAAATCACGCAAGATTGTGCAAAGTCATCTGTTTCTCCTCAACGGTGCTCGTTTATGTTCCAGGGCTGCGTTTGCTCCATCCTGCCTGGCACACGAGCTCATTAACTCAAAGTAAGTTCATACATTCAAGAAAAGCGCATCTGAGTTTTACGTTTTCGAGGTCAGTCATCCACATCCTAAAAACTATACACGGATTTCTCTTTTCTGGTGGTGTGTGTGGAGTATCGTCTGCATTTGACCCTCCGTCGCTCTGTGTCCTTGCTCTGCAGCTCCTGGATAGACGTCCAGGTCAAAGGCACGTCCCTGCCTGCAGCCCTGCACTGCTGGGACCAAAACTTGCAGGGCAACACCCACATCAACGGCAACAGGGCCCCCAGCTGCCCCCAGCATGTAATCGACAGTTGCCTGTGGCCACAGTGCAATCCCACATGCCCACAGATTTATGACCAACAGAGTGGTCAGGAGATCAGCATAGAGCAGTTCCTGGAGTACATGGAAGATGATGTGATGAAGATCGCCACGCAGCAGGGGATGCTGACCAGAGATGAAGAATGGCTGCTGAGCTAGTACATGTTTTGTTCAGCTCGTGATGACAAATAATCATTTTTCTGTTAAATACGCAGGGGAATCAACTTTGTTCCAGGCTTGCTTCGCTCACTTGACCCCTGGGTTGGTACCTCATTAAAATGATGTAGACCACAAACGCATCACGGCCTGAAATGAGCAGCAAACATCAGGGCTGGGACACATCTCTGAAGAAGAAACAACCGTTTTATGAGCTTCTCTGGTCTGGGATCCATGTTTAATCGAATTCCCCCCCCCCCCCCCTCACAGAAAAATGCTAATGTCCCTTTTGAAAAATAAACTTACTCGTTTAAACCACTTTCAATGGTGCGATACACAAGTAGGCAACACACTCATCTCAATCACGAGCGCGTTTTTTGTTCAAACTTAACTTAAACCTCTCTCGTTTTCTCTTATGCAGCTGTTTCTAAGCACTAAAAAGAGGAAAACACACCGATATGATAAAACATAATTTAATTACAAAAGTAAGAAATAACAGTGGTTGCTTTTGCAAACAGCCTCTTGCAGTATTATTGGAACCTTGTCCCAGCCATGTTTATCTACAACATACAGACTGATAAGATTATTTTAAAAGTCTAATCGTTGAAATAAAAATGAATAAGAGTTATAACTATTTGTTCACAGTTGTTATTAAAAGTGCTTCTATGAGAGAAAACCAAGATCGCGTGATACATCAGATTCTTCGTTTTAGCCTTGGTTCATGTAGAATCGCCTGCTGCTCTCCCTCTTTGGCCATTTTTCCAGTTTTATCCCAAACTGAGTTGAGCCAAGAAAAAGATCTGAGGAGGTCTCAACAACTGGAGTCCTACAGGAGAGAAAAAAACCCACATTTTAGCATTTTGCTGTCAAACCTGGCCTGAACTGTCAAGGCCTGGACTCCACCAGACTCCTGAAGATGTGCCGTGGGATGTGGCTCCTGTAGCAGCAGATCCCTTAAGTTCAGAGGAGCGGGGCTCCATGGATCAGACTGGTATATCAAGGGAAAAAAACAGTGTGCAATAACGCTGAGCTAGGTGTTAAAGTAGGAAGAACATCAAGCGTTCATCCCACAGTGGATCCCGGTGTTGTGTGTGAGAGACACACGCACAACCGGGACCAGTTTTGGACCAGCATAATGTCTAGCTGCTGGATCGGACCATGCAGGCCTATTAGTGAGCCTCATCTGCCCGTGATCCTGTCACCAGCTGCTGCTTCATTGGATAAATAGATATCCAGCTTCACGGTTTGGCTCAAATCTTCACACTTTTCCAGTTTTCCTGCTTCTCACACGTCAACTCTGAGGACTGAGTGTTCATTGGCCACAGTGGAAAGACAATCAGTGTTTTTCTCTTGATCTGTCAGTGTATTTGATCAGTGTGTGTAGATCACACCCTGTTTTAACTGGAGCAGCTGAACACACACCTGACGACGCTGTCTTCGATTGGGGCCTCTTCTTTGCTCATGGATAGACTGGAGGCGAGAGATCAGGAACTTCTTGTCCTCTCCTTCCTGAACAAAAAGATGGAGAAAAAAAAGATTTGAAAAGAGAAGTATTACATATAGACCTTAACATACGATCTGTTTGGTTTTTTACATTTTCTATCTGCTCCTGCAGTAAGCTGATGATCTTCCTTTGACCATCCACCACCTGACTATGGAAGTAGATCACAATCCTGGTAGAAAGAAAATCATTTCAAGTTAACAGGCCCAACACCGACGTCCCTTAGATCATATTACGTTCACACTACGCTATGTGTGTCTCTGGAAACTCACAAGAAGATGCCCGCTCCCAAGAACAGGAAGAAAGGGTGTTCCACCAGGTAAGAGTAAGCGTTCGCCAGAACGGACAGGTTCTGGTTGCCTTCTTCCAGTTTTTCGACCCAGCGCTTCCCGGCCTGGAACATAGTTTTGAGCTCACGGAAGGGGCCGCATGATGAGGAGGGTTTGATACTGAAGACAGGAGGAAAGCTGTGAGCGCCAAACTGCAGCCACGGACGTGAAGCAGGCTACAGTCTGATACGTCTGAGATAAACTGCACCATTGTCACTGTCACCAAAATCCGATAAACTACTTGGCTTATCGGTGGGTGTGTACGAGGTTTACATACCTCCACATGGTGTAGGTGACACACACGGAGGCGCCGACGAAAGACGGGAAGCAGAGAAGCGTGATGAAGATGGTGGTCATCTGGCTGACGCGGTAGGGTTTCCTGGGGGCCTGGCAGTTCATCATCACGCTGCTCTGTGGGCAGAACACACGCTGGCTGGGGTCAAAGTTCACCGCTTCCATCATCACAGATAAAATCAAAACGGACGAGCTTCTGTCGCCACACTACTGATTCACGAGTGACGGTCCATTGTGTTGGTGGAATAAATAAAAACAAATACATATACGTAATTGATTTCCTATTAGGTACCTTCTTAATATAGAAGAGTAGTAGGAGTTTCAGAATCTGAACTGCAGGCAGAAGAGGAGTGAAGAGGACGCCCAACCTGAAAAAACCTTCACTGTCATCACCAGGACACACTTGGACTGTGTGCAATGAGAGCAAGAGCGACGTTACTACCAAGCTAGCGTCTGTCCATAGATGAGTTCAAGGACATTTCTGGCAATATCAAACACCGGTCTCCTCCTCCTCCTAAGCACTCTTTCAGAGAACAGCCTGCCGAAAGGAGGAAGTAGATTTTAGTAAAAGACCTGGAAGTAGGACTCAGAAAAATGAGTCAGAAGTCAACCTGGAACCATCGTGCTGTGAGGGAACGCTGAAAGCACAAACCTCCAAAGAAGCTCCCCAAACAAGGTGTCCAGTAGAGTGAAGATGAACTCCATAATTAGGAAACGATAAAGCTCCTGACCTACATAGCTCTCCCAGCACTGGACATTTTTCCAAAAGAGCACAGAGAAACCAATCTGAGTGACATTTGCTCATGGAACCGAGACTGTTCACATTTCTTTGACAGAATATGAATTCAGTAAGTCGTCATACGGTCAGTCCAGAGTCAGCCACCCGACCCAGCCAGTGGTAGCACAGGACCCCCAGTATGCTGACTTTTAACATCAGGTTTCTAAAAGCAAACACAACAGTCTTGTTTTCCGTTTGGAAGTTCAAACACACATGAGCATGGATCAGATCAACTGTCACCTGCTGATGGACACATATGTGCGTACGGAAGGCGACTCGTAGTCTTCCATCCAGGCTGAGAGGTTAAAAAGGCCGGGCAACAGCAGGTTGATAAAGGAAACCAAGACGGGGAGAGCCAGCATGCTGGCCTCTTTCAACAAGGGGTCCTGATGAGACCTTTTCTTCAGGTTCTGTTAGATTAGAGAGAAAGAGTAATGGGTGCTGAGTTCATGATCCTATAGCTATCAAACAACTGCCAGCATTATTATAGGCATCATTCCAGGCTATCCTTCAACAACAGACACAGGCTGAAGTATCATCTCGTCTTACCTGGTGCATATTGTCAGAGAAGTAGAAAATAGAAACCACGCTGGCTGTGGTGCTCCCAATGCAGATAGCCCAAGCCAGTGCATGAACCATCAATCTCCACAGCTTCTGGCCTGCAGTTTTGGTGTCGTCCTTATGACTGACCTCTGCTAGCAGCTCCTGAAGAAAGAGCCAGCAAGAGAGTGCACGAGTGCGTCAGAAAGAGCGAGAACAATCTGACATCTCTGACAAAATGTGAGGATGCCCAAAGGGATCATGAAGCAGTTAGCAGGGAGCTACTGGCTAAATGTGATGGTGTTTTCCAATCCTAAATATTTACAAAGAATCTTTGTTCATCAGAATATAATTGGACATAATTATTACAATACAATTGCAATAAATGCATTTTGTGAGTTCCTACCTTCAGCTGAGTGCAGATATTCTCGGACATGATTTTGACAGACGTCTCCTTAACGACTTTGAAGTCCCAGGAGCAGAAGACCTTCATGGCCAAGACGCTGTGAGACTTGTCAATTCTGAAGCTCCGGCCGAATGACTTTGACATACTGTTGTCGGCACATGCACACGTGCGGTTAGAGTTCAGCCCGTGACGCCGGTGTGGGCGCCATGTGTTTTTCCTTACCTGTATACAAGGATGATGCATGTGATGAAAAAAGACACTCCTATGGTAAAGAAGTACGCCAGTGGCATGTTGTAATGGTGATGATTCGATATGCAGCCCCGCATGGTTCCATTGGAGAGGGAGGTATTGTGATGGCCGCCATCGACCCTGCAGCTCTTTTGCAGTGTGTAGTTAGCGTAGTACCCATAATACATCACGCTGTCTGTAAAATAGCCCTGAAACAGGAGGAAAAATGAAAACTGAGTTTATGAAGTTTGAGTATCAAGGCCCTATGCACAATAATACCACAGCGTGCAACCTACCGCTCCAGTGAGGAGCTCCAGTCCGTAGAAGGAGCGTTTATCTGCAGAGAGATCAGGAGGAAACAGCGCCTGAGGAAGCACCAGGAACGCCCCGGTCACCAGGAACAGGAAGACATTGAAGAGGAGTAAGGTTTTAATGAAGACAAAGTAGGAGAGGACGCCGGTCCCGAACCGGCCGCTCACTCTCTTGAGAGGCACTTGCCACAACTGGAGGGAGTGAAGGAATGACAGCCAGCTGTACCAACCCTGTCTGGCTGCCTAAATGGAGAAAAAGAAAAAAGAAACTATTCTTTAGTCGTGACACAGATACATGACTCGAAACAAAGGTTGAGAGGCTAAAATTAGGGACTCACAGAGCTGTAAACGGTTGAGCAACGCAGCAAGTGCTTTGTTTTGAAGACACCTATTTCCTGTTTTACCCACCGACAAAAATCTTCCCCACGTTTGTTTCCCATTATTAATAATAATACTAATATTAGGATGAAGTCTACGTGCACCGAAAACCTGACTAGAAACTGTCAAACAGCAGGAAAATTCACGACATCATCAAGCCTTATTCAAGACTAAGAAACCTGAGCAAAAGTGGGTTCATTTTTTTCCCACAATAGCAGAAGCTGACAAAGTGAAGAAAAGAAGAACAAGTGTTGCCACACCTACACTTTTACACGTTCTCTGCTTTAGTCCTAGCTTAGCAAGGACTGGACGTACTAGAACAAAAGATCTTTAAAGCCGAATACATTCATACGTATGCGAATTGCAGAGCGTTGGAGATGCAAATGACTCACGATGATGGTGTAATACTTGAGCCGACTGCAACAGTGCATCTGCCCGCTGGCCTGCGTCTGCCTCTCCTTCTGTAGTGCTAACCCCCTGTGGGCAGGAAAAACCCACAGATTCAAACAGCAGCACCAAATCGAAACGGCAGAGGTGAGAAGGGAGAGAGGAGTCACCTGAGATTGCTCTTCTCAGCCACGCTGAGCGGCATCTCTCTCAGCATCCTGACTCTGTCGCTCACTGACAGGTTCTGCAGGTTGTTCACCAGGTGTTCCCTCTTTCTGGCTGTAACACAGAAAACAGTATAGCCACCGCGCTCCCAGGTCCTGCTGCTCGGTCTTATCACAGGCTTTGCTCACCCTCTGCGTCCGTGGTGTCCTCCTCGTTGCCGTAGCCTCGGATGCTCGGCCTGGCGGAACGAGACAGATCTTTGATGGAGGGTCTGCTCTGCCTGCGTCTCCGTAACTGCATGGTTCTGTTGTAATACTGAGAGATGATGGCTCCCCTGTTGCGACCTGACCGTAGAAAAGACCCGACTTTTAACCCTGAAATCTCCATGTAATGACCTCATGTGGTTGTTTGCAAGAGTAAGACCAACAGACAACGGTTGCTTGACAGAAGGATTCGATTTACGTGCTCAGAGGACACGATTTTGGATGCTGCCAGGGTCAAAATTATTCTAACGTCCTTCGTAAACCTTCGTATTTTCACACCTGGACTCACCGATTGTTCGGCTGGGCATGGAGGAGAGGATCCTCAGGGTGGCCGAGGACCATTTATTAGCTATCAGGGGATCTGTCTCATCACCCCCCCATCCAAAATCCCTTTGGTCCTGTTGTTCCTCGCCAGGCGCATGGCCTTGACCGGGCAGGGGATGGACGCTGTCTGAGAGAGGAAGAGGAAGAGAGCCGCATTGAAAATACAGTTTCATGTTCCATCGTGATCACCAAGAGCAGCGTTCAAGTTCTGAGTGACATTTTAAACTACATGATGGCACCAGAATACCTTCAACCTCCTCGGTCAGTTCCCACTGCAGCTGCTGGAGCTCGAAGGCCTCAGACGGAGCCACACTCTGACTATTCTCCGCTATTATCTGGTTAAAGGAGTGGTGAACATCCTCTTCGTCCAGGGGGCTCCTGGGAGAAAGCGTGCACATGAGTGAACCAGTGATGTCACAAGTTTCCTTCTGTGTAATCTTGACCCTGAGTGGCATTCAAAGGGCCGGAAAATGGAAAATACAGCCCTTCCGGTTTTCGGATGTGAACATTCCCTCACACAGATAGGCTGCACGCTAACGTACAAATGTTCACACATGATTATGATCTTAGATTCTGTAGCCAGGAGGACGTAAGCCGTGATTATGTTGGGTAAAGAATGCACCAGAGTGTTGCTGTCTGTCTTTATGCAACAGCAAAGCTTTCAGCTAATCCTGTCGTCTCTGGTTGTTATTGTCCTCCCATTCCTCCTCGCGGCCGCCCCGGTGGCTTTCAAAAGCTAATTTGTTTCCCACAGCAGACAATTGAAAACAGCAGGGAGTAACAGAAAGACTCACTCCATTCCAGCTTCCATGAGGTGGGGGTCAAAGTTAACATTCCGAGCCATTCTTATTTTTCGTTTTAGCTCCGACTCTGGACGTGTGCGTGCCTCCGCTCTTGATCAGTCGACGAGGGTCCACGCCCTCGCCTGCTCAGACCTGCACTCCACACCCACCATGGGATCTTGTTCCTATCACCTGAGAGAGGAGGGGAATAAAAGGAGAGGGTGGGTCCAAAGGTAGTGAGAGAGGTGCGGGCTGAAGGAAATAAATGACAGCCTTCTTTGGAATTCGAACTCCCCGATCGTGTTGCCGCTTGCCAGTAACCGGCATTTGAAAGTAAGAAAGGCTGCACTTGTGGCACACGTCTACAATCAGTGCGACATGATTATAACAGCCCCATTGTGGTGACGGTGGCTCTTTGGAGTGAGTCAGATGGCAGCGTGTCACCACTGAAGGGAATATTCATGACACAGACAGAATGATGCATTGTCAGTGTTGCGCATTTAAAATCAGGTGTTGGGCAAATCAGGCCATTGTCCTATTTCTGTATGACTCGTTATCAGCTCAAGATACTGATGAAATGAAAGCGTGACATAAACACGGGATCCACTTCCTGTTTACATGTACCGCTGAGGCAATATTGCGAACACTCCCTCGGAGACAGCGTACGCTCTTTAAAACAGAAGCTAGTCAGCTGTTACTTCATTCCATGAAATCAACCGGTTTGGCTAAGCCACGGCACCATGTTACGTAGCACAGACAGGAGAGATACACCCCTCAGCTAATCCTCCGCTGGCTCCAGTGTTGCTTAACCAGAAGTGATCTGAGAGGCCCATTTTCCAATAAAAGTCGCCCACATCAGATAATCACCTGAGAAGCCAACGTTTCATATCCATCGGCTCCGTTTTTGACTAAAACGAACCTGCTCGTGTTGCTTGCTTTCACTCTGCTGAGGGTTGAGTTATGCGTGTCATCAATCTGCAAGAATCCCACTGCGGAATCTCCAGATACATTTTCCAGCCTCTGACATCTGCCGACGTGCACGACGTGCATTCAGTTGGATCACAGAAATACTTAAACAGTCCTGTAAACAGGCAGACCGGAGTACAGTAAGGGTGGGACTGAGGATCACTGCTGCCAAATACAATATCCTGGGGCAACAATGAAGGATTGGGAGAGGGGGTGGGGGGTGGGGGGGGGGTGTGTATGGACGTCCAAAAGTTCATTAGCCGAAGAAACAAGGGCGGCCATATGGGCGACTCCATTCTGTAAGAGGGGTGAAGATCTGTGTCGTTCAGATGGCGTGTGAATCACTGACCTTACAAAAACAGACGCCCCCGTAAATAAAGCAGAGAGCAAATACAGTGTGTGTGTGTTGTGTTTGTGTGTGTGTGTGTGTGTGGGGGGGGGGACAAAAGGAACAAAAGGAAAGGGAGGGGTCTACAGGAATTCGTCCAGTCTGAGAGCTGCAGGGTGGTCAGATTATTAATGTGTTGTGGCACAATCAGGGGAAATTTAAAAAAAAATTAAAAACACACTAATGGTGGCAGATAGTTTTAATATGCTCTTTACAGGGCGAGGTAGGGTTTTCCCTCATAATGGTTTCCAGATGTTGCATTAAACGGAGCAGACTATTAATTTGGGGTTTAGCAAAGGGAAGGAAAAGAGGAGCATTAGAACCGAGGCAGGGGTCAGTATTCGATGAGGGCTCACGGTAGAGAGTGTGTTTCCAGTCGACCCCAGTGGGCCCAATACAGTCGGGCATGAATGCAGACAGGTTGTTATTACACTCCGGGGGGGGGGTTAATAAAGCGCTTCTCTGCGCTCAGGGGCCAGAAATGAGGGGCTTTAAGTTGAGGCAAATCGAATAATGAAAGACGAGACCATTCCCACAGTTTTGGCAGAGTTGACATCCAAAGACTGCTGTCGTTACACAGAAAAAGCAAAAAGAGCCGGCAGGAAATCTGCCAAATCGACGCGCTCCACAGCCTGTCAATGATTGACATTTAAGTTAAAATGGGCCCCGACGCCCAGACTAAGAGAGCCGCGGAAGAATAAACCCACATACAGACGCGGAGATAAGAAAATCCGAAATAAATATTGGGGAAAACAACAAGCAGCAGTCACTCACCAGCAGTTGATAAACCCGTTCTACCAGTTGAGTCAAACTTGGCTGCAAGCTCAATGGAGGAAGAAACCAACTCCTCTGCGGGGGGATAGTGCTTCTGCATTCTCAGCACGAAACTTTAAATGTTACAAACAAATGTTTTATAAGACAGACAGTCGTATATCCTGTAATAGCTTATATGGAGGTCTACAATGTCAGCAGACTGTTTCAAAAATAAGTCTCGCAAAGACTGCCGGACGTATTTCTGAACCCTGTTAAACGGCGACACTTGGTTTAGTCCGTACTGGGTCCAGTTCCCCCAATCTGGGCCTGCCTGCATAAATGAAAAAATCTAAAGAAAATGCACCTGAAGTCAGACAGTTCCGCACTGGTTGGGATTTATTGCTCCTGCATTAAAGTTTACATAGCTCCAAAACATATAGTATCAATGGACACAAGTGAAGGACACAGTGCTTTACTTAACAAACAAGTGTGATGTTCAGAGCCTGAGAGCCCACCCAAAAAAAGGTCACCCTTAGTTGCATTTTTCGGTCAAGTTTGGACATAATTTTGCTACAGCAGGAGCAAAAAAATGCTGTTAGGTAGATTCAGATGAGCTATTGACAAAACATGATCATTTAAAAAGAAAAAAAATCAGTGTTAAACAAATATTTGCATTTCTAGTTCATTTGTAAAATACATTTATTCATACCGAGGGCTTTGAATACAAATAATTACTTGCAGACAGAGTGTTTCAGTCAGTCAAAATCGTCGGACATTTGAACAGTCATATGGAAAACACCCATGCAAGAAAAGACGGACTGATCACTTTTCGTTGTAAATGGTGCAGAGCTAAATCCTCCGCTGACTTTGTGGTGTGAAAGAGCATTTCTCCACCACAACATGCATCTCAGACGTCGGTTTCAGAATGATGAAGTGCTTTCCAGTGCAAACCCGGCCTGACTGATCTTGTTGCACACAAAACCACCAGTTTGGTGCATAGACCATAAAGCCTCATAGCAGGACAGTCTGCAGTGTTCATTCCTGAGTGTGTGTGTGCGTGTGTGTGTCTGTGTGTCTCCTTCATGTTATGTTGTGGAATTGTTGATGGTATTTATGTCTCTGCATCCTGTCATGTGATTTCCTGTGAGCAATCAGCCAGAAACGGCCCCGTGTGGCCGATTCAACAGCTCTGCACCTCCAAGCTGAACGCATGAAAGGAGATTTCCAGCCCCCCTGCAGTTTATCCTCAGGTCTGTGCGGGGCTGAGTTCACAGGGGAGAGCTGTGACATTTTGAGACACGCCGCAGATGCTTTTTCAGCACTGAGGGTGCAGATGATCAGGCTGGGGTGCTGACTTGTGTTTTAATCAGGCCTGAAAAGACCGATGGTTGTTTTTGACAAGGAAGTGCAAGAGAGGAACAAATGGCGGGCCAAAACCCAGACAACATCAGAAGACTCTCCTCAGGTAACGGCAACTGATACAACAATGTATTGCCATTACATTTATTTAAAATAACTTTATTAGCCCTTTTGTTATCTAAAACCACTGATAATCTAATTCCCGGGGGAAGGGGAGCCAGAAAAACAACATGGTTTTTGCTCTAATCTAATCTAAACTGGTCACCCTTGGTTCACTTATTATATATTTATTTATTTTTGATTTACCCGAGAACTCGTGTAGAAATGTCTTTCGCAGCTCTAGACCATAATAGCTGTTTTTAGCTGAGTGCAATTTGTATACCTTTGGCTTTCATAAGTTGGCGGATTATAAGAAAACAAGCATGTAGATATTTACATGGAATAAACAATCTCGTGGGATTTGCTGTCACCCTCACGGCAGACGACGGCTCCCAGTCGTCATCGGACAGCGAATATGAGTACTACCACACGGATATATTTGAACTGCTGCCCAGCACCCAGGCCGTCCACTCCAGTCAGAACACACAGCCATTTCAGGAGGGGGGTCCCAAGCCAGGACAAACCCTGTCCAGACGGCTCAAAGACAAGGAGTCTGAGCAGCCACTCAAAAACATGGCGCTGTGCATTCAGGCCAAGAAAGAAGTCAGGTAGGAAAGAATGTTTCCTCTCCACTAACCAGCTTGTTATTAGATGAAAGAAATATGTTCAGATGTCATGATTCATTTTCCTGTTTGGCACCAGGAAAGGCTACTTCTGTATCATGTGTCATGTTTATGCTGCTACCAGGTACAGGAGGAATATGCAAATCAGCAACATTGGCTCCTGGGAGTCCTGGAGGCGAAGCCAAAGCACCAACAGGAGGAAAGTTTGGGCTCAGATAAGAGGAGCTTTAACAAACCTGTTGCCATGGCAGCGCACTCTCCATTCCATTAAAGGTATGAAATATGGAGAAAGGACTCAGACATTCTATTTTAACAGTGCTATTTCACCTCAACTGGATGATCCATTGTATGCATGATTTAACCCTGAATTTTGTCTTGCAGGCAGGTTCGGCATTGGTGTGAAGGCCTACTTTGTGTTTCTCAGATATCTGGTTTACTTGAACTTACTTCACTGCGCTCTGATTGGCGGTTTCATCCTTGTGCCCGCTATATTTTATGGCAACAATAAAGGTGAGCCAGTCAGAACAGACGAATTATCCACAAGCTAAACGCAGATAACTGAACTCCTTTGTGCAGTTCTGTCAGAAACATTGGCGTTTGGAGACAACGACTCCCTTCTGGATTTCCTGCAGGGCTCAGTGAGTGTTTCTGCATGCAATGTATGTTTTTTAAACACTCTACAATGCAATTTTAACTCCTCTGTGCCCCCTGCAGGGCTACCTGGAACGTTCCCCAGTTTTCCTTGGGTTTTATGCTCAGGCATATTCTCTGGATTCGTGCATGATCGTGCCTCTGCTGTATTTGGGAGGAATTCTCAGCATCCTCCTGCTCAGCCTTATCTTGGTGGTCCACAGGTACGTCGGGTTACACCAGCACGAGCTGCACAAGTTGGTTTTCAAGCTGCTCATCTGAAACCTTCTGTGACAGGACGGTCGTTGGCTACAAGCACACCTGGATGCTCAGGAAACGTTACAGTATGAATGTGAGCTATAAAATCTTTTGTGGTTGGGACTTCACCATCCAGGATCCCGTTTCTGCTTCTCTCAAACAGAGCTGCATCAGAAACGACCTCAAGGTAAATTTAGCTGACGAATCGCAGTTTTAAATTGAAGCCAAACCGACCAGATCAGGGAAACTCGCTGGAATTTCCAACCTTTCTTAAAAAACAAAGCACCAGGAAAATATGCAAATACCATATGTGACCTTTAACCTGCGATTTAGAAGCTTTAGTGGATAATTTCAACTATTAATTTTCCCATTTTTCGTTCCATCCGCGTTGTGTTTGAGTTCTCCCGTATTTTTCTCTGATGGAGCTCAGCTGCTCCTGGAGGAGCAGAGGTTCTCCATGCAGGTGGCTCAGAGGAAGCTGGGACAAAAGGTGCGGCTTTACCTGCTGAGGTTTATTCTCAATGTGTTCGTCCTGAGTCTGCTGGGCGGAGCCTTCTACCTCATCTATTTTGCGATCCGTGTTAGGGTCGATAGGGTGAGTCAGTGAATTTGCATTCTTGACCAAAGTGTTTCTTAATTTTAACCTCTCATTTCCGGATCCTGGGTCGGTTTCTTTTAGAGCAAGTACCACTGGGTGATCAGTCTGGTTGTTGAGTACCTCCCCCCCATCACCATCACCTTTGTCAATCTGCTCCTGCCGCACATATTCCGTAAGATCTCATCGTTTGAAGACTACTCCTTCACCATGCAGGTCAATGCTACGCTGTTGAGGTAAGATCCATGGATATGAAGACAAGAGCAGCACAAATGTTTGCCATTTACGCTGAGTCTCCTTCAGGAGTATCTTTCTGAAGCTGGCCTCGCTCGGCATCTATTTATTCTTCATCTTCACTCCAGATGGTCCAAGTGTAAGTCAGGAGTTCTCGGTTTGGTGGTGGTGGTGGTGGTGGTGGTGGGGTGGTGGTGGTGGGGGGGGGCTAAGCTGGGCTGCACTCATGGTCTGCTGCTTTTTCAGTGCAGGGAGAAAGATTTGGGTAAAGAGATGTACAAACTGAGCGTCTTCAACTTCCTCGCCATGTTCTGCAATGCTTTTCTGTTCAACTTCCCCAGGAAGTGAGTTTTTCAAAATAAGAACTTCAAACTAACATCAAAGTTCAACTATAGGAAAATTTACACACTTTTCTGCCAGGTTATTGCAGGAATCCTGCCCGTCCTCCCTGCTTGCCCGGTTGTGTGGCAAACAGCGCTTCCTGATCCCGTTCAACATCTTAGATCTGGTGTATGGTCAAACGGTGTCATGGATGGGGGTGTACTACTGCCCCCTGCTGCCTCTGATTGGAACTATCACGCTGGTAGCCACATTCTACATCAAAAAGGTAAGGGAAATATAGAGTCTATATATATCATAAACAAATAAAATGACAGCATTTGTTTGTCCATATAATATAAGGCGATTGACCTGTGTCAACTCCAGGCCTAGCAGCCAGTTAGCTTCCACAGGAATGTGCTGTCACATTTGCCAGCGGTGTGGTCCTCTCTCTCTTCAGTTCACAGTCCTGAGGTGCTGCGTGCCAGAGCAGAGGATGTTTCGAGCCTCCAACTCCTCCGTTTTGTTTCACTTCATGCTGCTGCTGGGTCTCACCATGGCTGCAGTCACACTGGGCTTCTACTTATACCTGGAAGCACCAGGAAACCAAGACATAAATTGGTATTATTATTATTATTATATTTTCCACATAGGTTGCAGTTAAACACCGTAGCTGGAGTGCTTATAGTTTGTTCCTCCTGTTCCCGCTGCAGCTCCAAAAACAACGAAACGATGTTTACTATCGTGGAAAAGTGCGTGGCCAGTCTCCCCAACCAACAACAGAAGATTCTGAGATACTTCACCTCGGAGGCCTTTGCGCTGCCTCTCCTGCTGGCTGAGATGTAAGTGTTCAAATTCAAGTTACCATCACTGGAAACAAGCGGCTCCGGTGTTCACGAGTTCATCATGTGATTGGCACCTGTTTCAGTGTACTTTTGACGTCCTACGTGTCTCGGGGACGAGCCAATCAGAAGACCATCGAGAGACTGAAAGACATGCTGGTTATGGTGAGACAGATCCTACCGACCAGCAGATCTGATCGTTGTGTGTATTCCCTTTAAGAGTTTACTCCTTTTCTCCAACAGAGCAGCTCAGATAAGCGTTTCCTGGTGAATCAGCACGCCACCATTGTCAAACAATGATTCGACGCCCCTACAATCCTGGAAAGGACTCGCTTGGCATTGAATTTTACAAGGAAACATAAATATTCTGTAACCGAAGTGTCATTTTGTTGTTTTTTTTTAAAAAAAATTCTGTTTGGAGCTTTGCTTTTCATCAGTTATTTTTGAAGCCTCGTAATAAGAATTGCACTTTAATATACCCTGCCAGTGTTACCTGACAATAACGATAATGAATTCAGTGTTCAGCTATTTAGAAAATAAGTCTTGCTTGCAAATATGATGTTTTTCCAACCTGCTCAACTTCATTAAAGTCAGTAAGCTCAATTTGTCTCAGCCTGCGTTAAAACAACACCAAAAGTGAAGCGCAGTGTGTTATCTGTTGGTAACACATGTGTGACACCCCCACAGTTTACGTGCACAGACCCACACATGCACAAACTGGACGAAACGGGGAAACAATGTTAGAGACAAATAGCGATCACGGTTATGAAGCATCTACAGACTCCGCACTTGGCGCCAATTTTGGGTATGTACGGTTATTTTCGTTATTTAAGTTATTAATGTACCGTAAAGAAATAGTTCAGTTGTCTAATCATGTGACCGTGTTGATGATTTTCAGCTGCAGCCTGTTTGTTCCTCAAAACAAGTAAGGTTCCTATTTTGTTTGAATCCCGTATTCCAAAGACATAGTTTCTAATTTTTATTCTTATTTTTTTCTGCTTCTTCCCCATAATTTTACTCTAATCTGCTCATACTCGCATGGGCAAATATCAAAACTGTCAATATTTTGTTTTTCATTAGTCTCCCCTCAACCGGTGCTGACGGGCCCTGACCTGGCTTACATCGGCTCCCGTGTGACGTTCTGGTGCCATTGGCCTGACTCTTCTCCACCGATCCTCTACGAGCTAATGATGGACGGGATCCCAGTCGGGATGGACAGGGTTTACGAAGGGAACCAGTCAGTGCCATTCGTCCTGAGAGTCACTGCCAAGTCGGAGGGGTCGTACCTCTGCAAGGCGTCGGGAAAAACGCACACAGGACTCAGCAACAGCATCCAGCTGAGCGTCGTCAGTGAGTGCAATTATCTTCCCACAACTTCAGACAGTCTCTCCAAACCTTACCTTTTTCCACCATTCCAGCGCCACCGTCAAACACCAGAGTGTTTTCCGAACCCTTCCCGCCCGTGGCGTACGAGGGGTCACGCGTCGTGCTGAGCTGCAACACCGCCCGGGGCTCGCACCTGTCCTACACCTGGTTTTTCAACAGGCGTGAGGTGACCTGGAATTCTTCCTTCGCCAAAGCCAGCGGGAACAATCTCACCATGGAGAAGGTGACGTTACAGGACGCTGGGACCTATTCTTGCATGGCTTGGTCCAGGGTACAAAACACCGAGAGGGTTTCCAGCAGCACAGAGGTCCTATTGACTGTTAAAGGTGTGTGTGTGTGTGTGTGTGTGTGTGTGTGACCAAATCTATCCAACAGAACGATAAGTGTGTTTGCTGTGTCTCTGTAATGCTCCACCTTTGCCCTTTGTTGTCTTTCTTTCAGTCCGAGTTTCCAAACCGAGGATTTCTTTCTCCATTTCCAAAGAGGGCAATGATTACCTGGGTAATGTAACCTGCTGGTCCTCTAAAGGGACCCCCCCGGTCAACTTCTCCCTTACATTAGATGGCAGGGAATTCGGTCGTTCCACAGCGACCGACTCCCTCACCGCCTGGTTCCCCGTCACCATGGCGCCAGAGCTGGATATGGGGATGGCTCAGTGTCGGGCCACTAACCCGGTGCAGGATCTTGTGAGCGAGCCTGTCACGCTGGTCGTGGGTACGAGCGCACGGGCTTTTCTCTGTGGCTGTCTGTTCTTCTCAGTTGACAGTCTTTCTCTCTGCCCCCCCCCACCCCGTCGGTGCAGTCCCAGTCGGGGGCGATGTGATTGTGGAGGTGGATTATCTCTACGGAGTGGATTCCAAACTGGCGGCGGCCCGGCTGAGCTGTCGCATCGGCAGGGGGACTTTCCCTCATGTGTCCTGGCTGCTGAATGCTTCCGTCCTCTCTGAGACACCCGTGGACCCTCACGGACAGCCGCTCCTGTCTCGCTATGGCCTCGCAGACAGTGGGAGAACGCTGTTTCTGACCGGTCTGGGCCCAGAGGAGTCTGGGTATTACCGCTGCCGAGCCAGGGACAGCTATGATGGCTCCGGGCCCTGGGTGGAGAGCGAAGCCGTGTTGGTTAAAGTCACAGGTGACCAAATAAACGGTGTAATAAAAGTGATCTTAAAGCAGGAGACATTTTTACAGTAAACTATCCAACTTCAGGACATTACAGGAAACCAGTAATTCCAATGTTCCTTTATTTCTAGTACAATAAATCATGGAAAAGACACCCAATAATGTATTTTATGTTATGCAGAGTCCCATAGTTACAGAACCAGGGTTATTTTGGACTTGAGCGTAAGGAACTTTCAACCGCCCTCAAGTAATTTAGACATTTAGATTATGTTTAATCAACAGAGGCTTCTGATATTGAACATAATTGCTCAGTATCATGTGTCATTATTGACCTCATTTGTTCACCTCAGCTTGCTAATTATTCTAATCAAGACTCCTTTCCTTTTTTATAAATGCTCTTTAACACATGACACTGCGTACTCAGACAAGGCCCTTAACTCTTCGCCTGCAGCAGTGTCGCCCGTTGACACACCACCAAGTAAACGGCACATATTCCATTTTGAAGTGCTTTACAGGCTGCCGGGACAGTATGTTGTTCTTTACTGGCCTTGTCCCTTCTATTCCAGAGTTTCCCATCACTACCATAGAGAGCATTACTATCGCGTTCTGCCTCCTCCTCCTTCTGTCTCTGGTGCTAAGTGTCTTCTGCCTGTGCAAGATGTACCTTCAAGGTGTGTGTGTGACATCAACAGACTGGATGTGTTACCGTTATAAAAGCTGTTGTGACATTAAATGTTTGCTTCTTCCTCTTTCACAGCTCACAGCCACAGTGCTTCAGAGTAAGATTTCTCCTTCTCAGCCAGCGATGTCCAAAAATAAATCCTCAGTAATAACATCCTAACAAGGCTATATTGATGACTGTGGAACGTTTACTGCACCCTGCCACCCTCTGGTCACATTGTGTACTACAACATCAACACAATTTACATGTATTGATACACAACTCTACAACAGCAGCCGATTATATGTCACTTTAAGCAGGAATAGCTCAGTATCAGGAATGCAATGTAATTTGTAATTACCTATTTAACCTTGTATTTAAGCTGCATTATTGAAACCTAGAGGCAATCAAATAATTTGTTGTGCTTTTTCATTTGAGTGAAACATGTCAAGGAAATCCTCATGGTAACTAAAACCAGCTCATCCAAAGACACACATATTGTGTTCATTGTCACCAAGAGAACTTTTGTAGTATCCAGAAGGAAAGGGGAAACTAGTAGCTTCATATTTTAACATATGTAGCTGAGCACAATTGATCTCCTGTATCTCTCAGACTGTGTTTGATGTGGAAGGACGCATGTTGTCTCACAGATGTCGGCACGATACGGGAAGAAGTTGATTTTCCAGTAAATGTAGACTGTCACATCGTTTATTGCAAATAAATTTTTGTGATTTCACTGGAACTTGCGTCTTGGCTTTAATTGCTCGAAGTTCTTCGATACGATTACGAGGGTTTTTCATTGCTGAAATTATGTAAACATTGCATAAACGGAGGGTTTGGCCAGGGAAGGGGAACATTGCGTGCGTTATCTACACTCTGCACATTTCATTGGTCTGATTAGTTCGCAGCTTCACTTTAAACCGTCAGAACTTCCCCAGCAGACTCCGGAGCTAAGTGAGGAGACACTGCTGAAGAAAGGAGAGCTGGGTTCTGCAGCAATGTTGACGTTTCTGTTTGCAGCCACGCTGGGTAAGTCACTGGGCCCGACCTCCTGTACACTTTTACAAGGAGACCCTCTGATCAGCTGGTTTTGTCTACATCTGTAGGTTTGTGCTACTGCAGCAGTGACAATAGCAGTAAGTATGTGGCCCGGGTTGGTGCATGGGCAGACTTTTGATTAAAGTTTAGCGTGTGAGTCTGTCATATTTTTGCTGTTGCAGCTGAGGTCATTCTAGACCGTCCAAGACTGTCCGGACCGTCTGAGGCTTTGGATGGAACTGTTATCACGATTGAGTGTGCTCTGCCCAGCTACCCGAGGAATCAAACCATTTTGCTGCAGTTATACAAGTGAGGACTTCTTTACATTAAATGCAACCTAGGCCATAAACAAAGGAAATTTGGGTTGACTGACCCTCTTCCGCAGGGAGGGAAACCACGACAAGCTGCTGGGCGAATTCTCTGTCCTCCATAAAGGAAATGCATCGATCCCCATCTTTGTCAGGCCTAAACACGAGGGCAACCTGGAGTGCGTGGCTAAAGCACAGGGCAACCCAAACATAAGACCTACCGTCAGCAACTCACACTATCTGAGGGTCATCGGTGGGTCTATATCTATATCATCTATATCTATGATCCATCTGTCTGAAAACGAGTGGCTGCGCTTTTTCATTTAAAAATTTCTCATTAAATCTTCAGTAAAGTCAAATACCAACTATCACCAGTACAGCGTAAGAGCAGCGCCTAATGAATGACTGAGAACTTCTGATTTGTACCGCCGTTCCCGCAGAACCAGTGTCCGGTGTCAAGATCGACATTGTCTCGGACGCGACCGAATTCTTCGAGGGGGCCAAGCTGGAGCTTCTCTGCCAACATTCGGTTGGAAGTCAAGTCTCCTTCGAATGGCTGCTGAACAGTCAGCCTGTCTCCCGTTCTCGGTACCGCGATGCCCACCTCGTTATCAACAGGTAAACTTTTTTGGACTTTACAAACTGTCTCCATCATCAAGGTCAATGGCAACGGAACCCTTCTTTGGTTCCCAGAGAACGTTGACCCACATGGTGCTGAGATCGGTTGAAGAGGTGCTTTTGAGACGCTTTCTCAAATTGTGCTTTTATACACAAACATAGACAAATGAAAACAAAAAGGACCTCTTGATTCAAAGCTACATATCGGCTCTCCTTATTCTCAGAACATCCCCTGAAGACAGCGGCTCCTACACGTGTGTCGCTACCAACAACTTCAACAAAACACAGGTCTTCAGTGCAAACAGCTCCGTGTCCATCACAGTCAAAGGTTGGCCGCCCACAAACGCTCTCGTTCAGGCTTTTCAAGACCTTTTCTCACGTTTTCTTCATCGACTCTCTTTAGAGTTGGTGTCGAATCCTGAAATCTCCTTCGAGGTCATAAAGGAGGACTCCCACAGCTATTCAGCCGCTGTCACCTGTCGGTCGGCCAAAGGGACGCCGCCTGTCACCTTTTCACTCTACAACAGGACGCAACTGCTGACCAACACGACAACTGAGGACGGAGAGGCCACATTAATGCTCCCCCTAGTTCTGGGCGTGAACGCGGACTGGCTCCAGTGTCGGGCAAACAACGGAGACCGGACTGTATACAGCCAATGGATTCCTATAGAAGTCGGTATGAACGTCTCAGGAACACACCGAATTGAAAATGTGCTTGTTGGCTTCTGCTTTACCATCCATAATGTCTCCAACAGTCCCAGTCAGCGGCCCCGTGACCATGACTTATGATTATGACGTGGGAGAGAACTACGCAGTGATTGGCCTGAAGTTCTACTGCAAGGCAGCAGCAGGTTCTCAGCCACAGTACCGGTGGTTCCTCAACGAAACCCTCCTGAATGACAGCGGAAGCTTCTACTACGTGGTGAACCGGCCGCCGGAACAGTCCATCCTCCTGTTGTCTGTCGGGAGGAGAAGCGCCGGGACGTACCGCTGTGAGGTGCGTGACAGCTTCGACGACTCCAGCGCCATCAGCAGCAAAAGGCTGTTCGTGAGTAAAGAAGGTACAGGCGAACTGCTCCCTCCGATGGACTGGAGGTAGGCGCTTGCCGCAGGTGACAGCGGGGGTTGATCGCCACCACTTTCCTGCTTCTGCAGTGCTGAATCGACTCCCGGTGGTGGTGGTGGCGGCGGTCTTTGGAGCCTTCGCCGTCCTGGTCGTGATGGTGTCGGCATGCTGTTGTTTCGTAATGATGTTCAGTGAGTAAATCCAGTTTTCGACTGTTGCGTCCGTGTCCAGCACCCCGTGTATCCCTGGCAAAAGCCTCTTTTAATTCCCACCCCACCATCATTTCTGGCCTGACCTCTGACCTTTTCACTGTGAGGATAAATCATTGCTTTTGTTTTATTTTTGAGGGAGGAGAGAGTGTGGGATCAAGCCCAGGTGAGACAGGTCTGAGAGACTGAATGGAACCAAAAATGAAAAGGCAATCTTTTGAAATATTTGTGAAACTGTCATTTTTCACCTCAGGCCTGACCTGGAGATGATCACAACGGTGCCTAGTTGTGAGGATGAGCTGGTTAGTTGAGCTTAGAGGGTGGGAAATTGCATGTTAAACCCACATATTTAAAGAACCGTCCTCCCTCCAGGATTTGTCAGACTTCGGTGAGGATTATGACCTGATAAACGCTGCCAGAGATGCCGAATTTGATCAGGTGAGACAAACTAAAAAGTGGAGTTATTGCGAAATAATCACCACAGGTGTATTTTTCTTGACCTGAAATTATTGGACTAAAATATTCTAATCATGAGAGATCATTAACCTATTCAACAAAGCAATTACAAAGCACTTATAGAGCATATAATATCTTTTGGATATCCTTTAGGAAGAATCCTTTGGAAGCTGAAGGAGGTGCGGAGTGATGAAGGTTGTACGTGCCAATGAAATTGGTACTCAATTGTGCTCAAATAAAATATCTGCATAAACTGCATGTCTTGGAAATAAACGAAATGGGAAAAAGAGTGGCGTCTTTTATAGTTCACGCTGGCTCCTTAACCCTGAACTCCGCCCCCGTGACGCGCACAAGCGCAACTCTGGAGACTTCCAGGATTTGCACGTCGTCGACAGCAGCAGCTGCCCGGTGGTGACTGGCTGTAGCGTTGGTTCAGGTTATCTGGAGCTCGCAACCAGTCCTGCCAGCGCGGATCGGGTGCGCACGGAGGAGGAAAACGGCGGAAATATGCAGGAGACGGACGGCGCAAGTGCGTTCGGCGCTTCGCTCGCCGGACGAGGCTTCGATTTCCACAAGTTTGCCCGACAGCCGCAAACCATCGTGCGTTTTTTCAGCTGGGTGAGTGCCTGCCGTACAAAGGTTGAACGCTGGAGTCGGTTATCAGTGTGATCTGGGAGCAGGTGCGCCCGGAAACTTCCTGTTTGGGAGCGGAGGGCTTGTTAGGACCAGGCAGCTCCTCCGCGTCCCTCTCGGGCGCAAACGCCGCCTTTGGCCGCGGCAGGACAGCAACTCCCTGACGGCGCAGTCGTTGTCATGGTAGTCACAGGCAAAACTGTCAATCAAAGGAACTCTTCTGAAAGCAACAGGCGGACTAAACTGGAGTGAACTGGGCGATCTCATTCGCCAAAGTGCAACCTGCAAGGAAGCTGCTGCAACATAAAATTGTGCAGTTTGACAAACTCCCATCATGGCCTTCGTTGGTCGGCCGATGTGATGCAAATGTTGAGCTTGGGATAGTTCTGTCCTGCAGGCAGCACTGGTGTTGATAGCCAAGCACCGAACCTCGACCAAACGGGTTAGACAATAGATTATATTGTTCAGTGGACTCATTATGGGACGTGGGCGCGCACGCGAAAGAGTGAACGCTTGTTAGTGTGATAAGATAAAATTTCAGTCCTTGTTGGAGTGGGGGTGGGGGTGGGGACGGGGGCTATGGATACCTCGTCATCTATTTTGTCCCTGCATGGTCAGTATGGTAGATGCGTGCGGGTTAAAAGTCACCATCGGTGGTCACCAGGGGCTGAGGCGGAGGTAAACTGATATTTTCTATGCCTCATGAACACGCACGCGCACACATTCTCGGTGCAGCTGTGCTGAAATTATTCCACGGTCACACGGGTAAGATCACCGTGGATCTTGGATCATTCGGCACCGATTGCGCAAGAGTCAACTGTTCATTCTCGGAAGTGCCTACAAGTCCAATGATGCAGCGCGCCCCCTGAAAGAAGGAAAAGCTGTTGCTTTTGATCCTTTAAGTGTAAAATCCTATACCTTCATGTTAAAACGACACCATGTCTGACTAAATCCTGTGATCCAATAAAATTGTGCTATGTTCCTGTTGAGTGATGAGCAACAATATACACCCACATTTTAGGTCCGTGGATGTGTTTTTGACCATTGCCACTCAACACACTTCTATCTGGTCATTCCTGTAGAAAAGAGTATGCATCTGGACCTCCCACAACCAAACTCTACCTATATATGTATATATATATAAGTTTAAAGCCCTTGTTTTGTCTCTCCCACTCCCTGTCTCCCTCTGTTTTATTTTCTTCCAATTTAAAATAGCCCCTGTGTCCTCCCACCAGATCTCATTGCGCACATTGTTAGAGACGGTAGCATCGCCACAGTCACATGCCAGCGAGCTGCATACAGAACAAGGTCACATGGTTAAAAGGGTAATCAGAGCCAATCGGAAGAGTTTACTGGAAACACTGCGAACAAGCTTCAGACTATTTTAAAAACACAAGATGCCACAATGTTATGTGTAATCAGTGGTTTTGGCCGACTGGCCGGATAATAGCGGCGGAGTTGATGATCTTGTGACTCCCTTGAAGTTTCTTGTCACATCAGATTAATTATATTATTCTCTGCTGTAAAGGTTGCTTTCAGTGGACACAACCCAAACCTGTTTGCTGATGTTGCCACAAGCAGGCTGCTTTCATTTTTCCTTTTTCGCTTATGTGAATTATTTATTAAAGCATTATTGTTGTTCAGTTTGAATGTGGATAAAAACATCTGGGTTTAGAAGCTTTTTTTTTGAATGGAATGGGAGTATTATATATTTATAGTGTATTTTCTCTGTCTATGTGGTTCCATGCTGCCTGAATGACAGTCAATCAGTCTCCAGACCCCTCTTAGCTATGTAAAGCATGCAGTTAATGGTTAAAGTTCCCCCCTTGTCGTCTGTTTTAACGCAGTTGTTTTCCATGGTGGTGTTCGCCTGCATCGCCACCGAGGGATACGTCAACTCTCCATACAGCCCAGAACCAAAGTGCATCTTTAACCAGAACGACTCTGCGTGCCACTACGCTGTCGGCATCGGGGTGATCGGCTTCCTGGCCTGCGTGGCCTTCTTGCTTTTAGATGTTTACCTGCCTTTTGTAAACAATGAACAGCAAAAGAAGTATGCCATCATGGCGGACCTGGGATTCTCAGGTGAGCCGGAGCATTAGACACACACACGTGCGCGCGCACGCATGTACACACACAGCCGGCAGGGAAATACCTTCCACTCCTGATCAGTGAGCTCCTGTGTTTAGCACTGTTTGCTTAAAATGCACAAACATTTGCTGACAACCAATTGAGAGCATATGTGCACGTGTAAAGGCTTTTTTACTAGGAAGGGGCCAGGGAAAGTTGATAAATTAGCATATCAAGGCACACATTTACACCCATTGTCAGCTCTACGTGATATAGTTGATACAGGAGGAAAGCTTCCTATTCATTTTCCTCGCTGCTTTTTATCCGTTTGCATGTTTATTCGCGGGGGTTTGAGGTTGAGGTCTTCATGAAGTGAAAACACGGATATCGGCGTCTGGTGTTTGTGCATCTGTGTTCCTGTGTGCTTCCTAGGGGTGTGGGCCTTCCTGTGGTTTGTGTGCTTCTGCCTGTTGGCCAATCAGTGGAGTAACACCCAGGACACCAGAGGGATCCCCATAGATGCCGCGCGCGCCACTGTGGCGTTCTCATTCTTCTCTATCGCCACCTGGGTGAGGATCTTACCTTTTTGTACTTTACTCACCACCTTTATGGCTAAAAAAACACCCGTAAAGGTAGATTAAACGCGCCCATGCAAACAGGTAAAAGTGAGTAAAGGACTCATTAGTCAGAAAGCAGTGATGTTTATGGGGGATATTTAAGGATACATTATACAAAGGCAGATATTGCTGCCTGTTCATGCTGCATCTGATGTACTGTGTAGTAAATATACGCCTGTTAACACTCAAAACAGCGACACGCAAACGGCCGACACCAACTGTGAACACCATCGCAGGTGTGAAGAGGAACACACAGAACTGTAATAATACTTGTTTCAAAAACACACAAAACTGTATTATTACTCATCTTAATTATGCGCCTCTTAACTCTCATTTGGGTTCAAGTAAATGCAGCTTTTTTTATTCATGCTAAAGAAATATAACAAGACTATAATAATGTCTTTTTTTAATCTCAATAATGAATTGACAGTTGGTTGTTTTCTATAATATTCACAGGGGATCCTGACCTATTTTGCCGTGGGTCGTTTTCGCCGTGGAGATCGCGGAGCCACCATCCCCACCTACGTGGAGCCGCCGCCAGACCTCCACACCCCCTACCCTCCTACCTACGCCCCCACGACTTACACGCCTCCCGCCTACACAGCCTATCCCAGCAGCGTGTCCGACCAGCAGCCTCCCTTCACCTCTGTCCCTCAGCCACAAGGAGACACCAGCTACCAGCCACCCAACTACTGACCCCTGGGGGTGTCTTCCCTCACGTCTTTGGTGATAATGTGATTCTAATTGCACTGCACAGGCCCTCCACCATCTCATTCTGCTGTGCTTTTACTCTGGATTCACCACTTCTTCGGGTGTTTGCCAACTAAGCGCCGCACCTGCAGGAACACTTCGGTTTACAGGAAGAGAGGCCGGTCCGGTTGCTGAGGCCAGCACGGGCGATTGGGTAATATGCCACTTTTACCTCAACCTGAAGGCGAGAGCTTGTTTGAGTGAACCCAGGAGGTCAAAGGTTACGTAATGGGATAGCTCCAGTTAGGGAGGGACCAACGCTGATTGTGGTTCACGCTGCAAAGCTGCCATCTTAATTGTTGTATGTGCCTCATTTTTTTTTCATACGGTGCCTTTATCTTGATAAACACTTTAGGGGAGTATAAAACACTGGAAATCTTTCGATTTTAAAGATGCGTGCTCTTTATGCAATTACATGGCTTAAATATGAGCATAACATTTGCTCTAACATAGTCTTGCAGTCTTTCTATTGTTGTAAAGTGGCTTTTCTACCCTCATGTTTTTGAATACCTGAAAGAAATCAAACAACAGCCTTTGCTGATCTAATTTCCATGACAAAATTAACAAAACTGAGGAGTCTGACACTAGCTCAGTAGGTGACCGGAGGGTGGAGAAAGCAGATACTCGCGTCGAGCTGAACAGGTTTAACGCACCGTGTACGGCAACTAACTGAAATAACTTGTAACTTAATAACAGCACTTCCTCTTCAAAGTGCCAAACATTTTTTTAATCCAGTAGTTAAAAAAAAAAAAAAAAACTGTGAAAACTGAGTTTTAGCAGCTTCATTTACCAACAGTCTACTGACAGCATGAATGCTAACAGCCTCCAGAAAGCAATGGTAAAGAAAATTCCATTTATATAAGATTATTAATGTGTTCTGAATGAAAGTGAAACAGTAACTTTACAATTTGGATGTGGCTTTTATAAATGACAAGCTAATATTTGGGTGAACTTTGTCTTGATCAACAGAAGTGATTCATTTAAAATGTCTGAATCTTGGCAGTCTTGTTTGCAAAAAAACTTATTTTACCATTCTGTTCAGGACAAAACCAAAGGGCAGATTATGCAGGACTTCTTAAACAATAAAATAATTTACTGGAAGTTCAAAGTTATGAATACTGTTGCATTCGTCTGTAGTAAGTTTAATATAGAAAGGATAGTTTTTCCATTCCTGCCTGCCAGCACACACACGAAACATACCCAGATCCAGAAAGGTTATTTTGGGCCTCTGTAGCACCAGTGTTGGATTACATATCATTTAGAGCAGTTAAAATCTTAGAAGCGATTCAAGTGCAAGGAAATCTTTTCCATTAAGCTCTACAAGGAGTGAAATAGTCAGATTTGTTCCCATTTTAAATGAGTTATATTCATTTTTTAACCCAAAAATAAATTATAACATGAGCAGCTAAGGCTCCTTTATATGGAGTTATGCCTATAGCATTAGTAATGATCGACTCATTTTTCAGGAATACCAAGACTCCAAATCAAGTAAATACAAATTCAAATACAATAATAATACACAAACAATATTAAAGTGAATCTTTTCAGAGGATGACACTGGAGAAAAGCTTCCTGGGAACAGCAGAGTCCTTTAGTTTTTCAAGGTGATCGTGTGGTGGGGTTTCATCGCTACAGGGAGACCTGTTCTCCTTGTCGTCCATCAGATCTCCGTAACATTTCCTGCACACCGCCTGATACTTGTCTGCTCCACCGATCACTTCCACCTGCGGCACAAAGATTATTGACCTGTTATACAACTCTGATGAAATGGAAAGGGGGTTCTCCAAACTGCCTCGGTGATTTATCGGACTCTGCCGGTGTTGGAAAGTGCTGCCGAGGGCTTTTAATGGTCATCAGTGTTGGAGTTTTTACTGGAAGAAGTCTAAAATCTCAGGAGAAATTTTCTGTTCCAAAGGAAATTGTAGTGTGAAGACTAAAACAGTAATATGACAGAGGCCAATAATTTGACTTAGGTGAGGAGCAGTCAGCTCAGCCAGGGGTGCTTTATTTTGCCTCCTCACCTCCTTCTCTGCTCCGATCCTCTTGGTGTAGGCAGCTTCTTTAAAACACTGCATGCAGACTGCGTTGAGCTTTACCACGCTCTCTGCAAGCGGGACGAGGTTCAGGATGCTTCCAAATGGCTGCAAGAATGCAACACCAGAATGAGTAATAATTGGATTAGCAATACAGAACGGATGCATTATGTTGTGGAATAAAAGCACAATGAATGGTCATTTATAGTGAAACTCATGCAGTTTATTCAGCCTTTTAAAAATGTGTCTTGTGGTGCACATTCTGTTCTATGTAAAACAGTACTGTCTGGCCCTGCAGGACACACTGTGTCTCCATTAGCAGGTCAAGGTACACAAGAAATATCACCTTTCTCTGGAAGGTTCCATCCAAAGCAGCTACAATGATCGTCTTTCCCAAATTGGCCATCTCCTCACAAAACTCCACGATGTCTGGAAACTACAAAAAAAAAAAAAAAATTCTGCAGCTTTAGTTTAATGAAACACAATGTCTGAGATTAACACCATCTGGATAAGAGCAGCGTCCAAAAATATACTCACAAACTGTCCTTCGTCAACTCCAATGACACAGACTTGCAACGCCTGAGAGTGCACATCTCCAAGGCGATTGGCTGGAACAGCCTCCATTGTATTCCTGAAAAATCAATAGGAAATAAAGTAATGATGCATTGATAGTGCATCATTGGATGTAAAATACTTAACCAAAGCATTCTGCACGTTGATGAACAGTTTATCACCACCAGGTTTTAGAGAAAGGTATCAAAGACTGTCACTGTTGTATTACATTTGATAAATCTTATGCCAACTAATCGGTACAATTGATCCTACAGGGAAATTGCAGAGATACTGAGCAAAACCTGAGACATACTTGTCATGTGTGGCCATGCCGCTGTCAGAATAACGCGTGTCCTTGGCATATTTGATCACCAAGCATTTGTACTGGGCCAGCTGGAAACGACGCACTCTTCGCATTAACTCTGTGCTGTAACAGGAAGAATAAGTTGACATTAATCCACCCCAAATTCTATACATCATATTAGTAAAAAAAAAAAAAAGAAAAAAGAAGTGAATCAAGCAGAAATATTGTCACAAGTTTTTCTCTCCATACATCATTTAATTTGTCATGGTCAGAGTGACATCAAAAGAACACTGCAAATACATTTATATATATTGCAATATGTTTGTTGACCTCAGATGTCAATATTAAACTTAAATATAGTTGACTTAATATATAGTTAGCTCCAACATGTCACTATAGTAGACACATACTGCAAACAGCAATGATTCAATTTGGCGGGCTGACAACGACTTGGCGCAATTTGACAAGAAAAAGGCAAATTTTGGAGAGAATAAGTTTCGGAAAATAATTGAATAACGTTACTTCACATGCACTCGACCCTGCTGTTTGCAATTTAGAATAAATAGCTCACCTTTTACCGGAAAACATCGGTCCAAATATGACCTGTGAAAAAAAAACGTGCAGGACTGTTACACGCATAACATACTTGTGAAATATTTTAACATGTCTTAGCTTGTGAATGAAGACATTTATTAGTCGTATATATATAACATTAAGCAAAGGAAATGTTTCTTCTGCAGGTGGAGGTACGAACCTGAATCTGTCCCCGTGCGTTTTTCGGTGAATTTGGAAGAATCTTTGAAAATCCGCCTAATTCCATTTTATGCAGTCGCGCTTGAATTTGAGCGAGCTTAAAAAACGCGGAATAAAATCCGATAAAAGGAGACTAAGGGACGACTCAACCTTTCTGCGGGACTAAAATTAAATGTGCGCGCCACTTCGAGTCCCGGTAGTTTTTTTCTCGGGTTGGACCAATCGTGGGATGTCACGTGAGTTTTACAACCAATCAGAGAGATGCTGCCCGCAGCAGACGCGCTCGCGCCAATCCAGGAAACTTTATTTGTCCCGCGCAGCATCTTCAAAGATACCCAACATTCAAATGACCTGTTTTAAAAGTTTCAACACTTAAAATAAAGCTGATTGCGTTTAGGTGTCATCAGTTAAAAAGACATTTCATTAATATTTCGAATGCCTCAGGTAAAGATTTTTCGTTAAATTTCCCCTGATCATTTTACAAAATACGCAGTGTAAACACTGATTTGTTTACAAAGCGTAATCTTCACGTCATGATTCCAAAGTCCAGTCCTCCCTTGTCATTTAGGCGTTATTTTTCCTATCGGTGGACTTCTCACTCATTTCGCTCAGTGGCACACAGTGTCTGACAGCTGAAATGACTAACGATGTAAGCGATATGTTTTTGTTTTCCTAATTAATATAATATTTGACGTATGTAGAACTACATTTTCGAGTACATTTGACTTAATATTTTGGGTGGAAAAAAATTATAAAACAGCAACTGAAATAGGGTCGCAGGTGACGGCCGATAGCTCCGGGGGGCGCTGTTTATCTTTCATTTCTTTACCATGTTTTACCGGCTATCGTTTCCCGGTGTGACTCAGTTCTCTGCGTGACAGGAGCTCGATCGTCAGTATTCACCCTCCCGGTGGTCGCACAGGATGTCTGCAGACGACGTGATTCAGGCTCACGTAAAGGCTCTAAAGGAAGGTCGGTGTGTTTCGAGGCTAAATGCTAAATAAACACGGCTACAGCCAAACAGGCCAATGTTGCAGGGACACAGCCTCCAGTGATCTAATATGGATCACTACCAGTTGTTGCTTAGAAACAATTCCGCTGAAAAAAGTTGAAAATGAACAAACTTTGTTCTCATTCGATTGGGATGTCAAATATCTTATTGTAAATAAGGTATTTTCTTTATGAAGAATAAATGATGGTGATTTGTAAATTAAGTATTATGTCAAAAAAGCTGGTACCTTCTAATGAATGAATGTGGGATATTGGTTTTGATGGGCGTTTAACGTTTTACGTTTAACTTTTAGCCGGATTAACGTAATTTAGATGCAGTCCTGACTCATAGTTTTATAACGCAATTAGCTGTGAACATCAAAGTCCATTAACTGTGAGTAATCAGATTAATGTAACAATCAAATCTTTTGCTCCTGCTTCAGTGATGCGCTAATAGAATAATCCAAGTTTACATATTTGGTCCATTTATCGGAGGACGTTCGTTCGAAGTCACGTGAGACTCGTTCTTCCTGTTATTTTCAAAACATCCGGTCCTGTTGAGCACGGCGATGCTAACGGGTTTAGCATTAGCTGTCATTATGCTCTTTTTATATAATCATTTGGGAAATCTTCAGACATAGGATATTTGATTGTTTTTTACGATCATGTAAACAATATAGCTTCTAATAAGACAGTCATACTCTTTCTTCACTCAAAAACTGTTCACGCTAAACGGGCAGCCTTTTGGGTTTTTATATTCTTAAAAGCACTTCTCACAACCAGATTGGAATTTTTATGACATATGGATGCAAGTGAAGAGCAACAATCATAGACCACATGAGAAGACATCATGGATGCAGAGCGAGAGTTTACAAGGTCCAAAAACATTCAAGAACACAAACAAAACATAAAAAAACCCCAATAAACTAATTTTTGAAACCGTCCATCAGACTGCCAAGAAACCAAGATAATAAAAAACGAGTAGAGAACAGAAACAACAGATCAACCTACATCATGTCTAAAATCTGGTGGAGACAGTAATAACACAACGACCCCTTAATAGAAATGATGGGAACAACTTACATCAACAGAACATCTGCCAGTGAGCCCATGTGGGCATGTTGTTATTCTTGCCCTGTCTTTAAATTTGTTTTATAAAAAAATCACGAGATGGAGGTGGCTATTAGATGTTAAATTCAAAACTGGTTGAGCTGGTTTTAACTTCCATTACTTGGTTTAGGCCACGTGTAAGCTAGTTCGCTACTAAACCATTTTAAGGAATAGCTGCAGGTTATCTTTTATACAATGTTAAATCTCAGTTGTGTTTTTTTTTTTTTTGTCAAATCTGGTGTTGAAAAGTGTGCCAATCAAGAAAGGTACCCATGCTGACATCATCATCCATAAGATTTTGCAGCATTGAATATAATTTGTTTGTATTCTACATGTACCATAATACTATCATCAGGATGTCCCGATTGTGATACTCTGTGTTCAGGGACAGTTCGTGCTCGCAGTCTGGCTCAAACCTTGCTCAATGTGCCCTACGGTGAAGGAGATGGAGAGAAACTGGACGTCTATATCCCCAGCACCAGCTCATTGGGTACAAATGTAGCTGTTTTCACATTTCTCATTTTTCAGATTTGATGAATTATGCATAACTAGCCAGATTTCTTCTTTTGCAGATGTTGATCTTGTCATTTACCTACACGGAGGCTATTGGCAGTTCCTCAGGTACAGTTTTGTGCTTTACCTCTGGTTTCAAACTCCACCTCCAGGTTTTTCACCTTGATTCTTTGTGCTTGTAAAGCAAAGAGGAGTCGGGCTTCATGGCTGTTCCGCTGGTTGATAAAGGTGTAGTAGTGGTGGCGGTTGACTATGACATAGCTCCCAAAGGTACGCTTATTTCTTTTATTTCTAGCTTCAGAGAGAGCCAAGAATAAACATTAAGCTGCGGTCCTTTTAAATCCTTTTTCAGGTAACATGGATCTAATTGTGTCTCAGGTACGCAGGAGTGTTGTTTCTGTTGTTCAACAGTATTCTCATATCAGGTATTTATTTTTCCTGCAATCCACCAACATTCCAGTTTTATCATTTTCACTGGCCCTGTCATTCACTAATGGACACTTTGTTTGCACTGGCCTCAGTGGCCTGTACCTCTGTGGCCACTCTGCCGGGGCTCACCTGGCTGCAATGGTTCTCTCCACCGACTGGTCCCAGTACAGCGTCACGCCTCAGATTAAAGGTAAAGTAAATCAGAATAAAAGGATGATATACAGTATGTCACATCTACATTAATAAGTGGTTCTTTCTGGCTTGTCCTGCAGGAGCCCTCCTGGTCAGTGGCATTTATGACCTCCTGCCCATCCTGTCCACCTACGTCAACGACCCATTGAAGATGACAGAGTATGCCACCTTTAACGCAATGAATATAACAACAATATGATTATACATTAAAAAACACAGAACCTCAAAGCATGGTTTCTGGTGCATGCCCCCTTTTTAATTGAAAGAAAAACTCTCATAATATAATATATATATAATGCATTTATCTCTGTCTAACCTTGACACTTTTTGTGAATAATCACGTAAAAGATTTGTCGAATGTGACATGATGACTGATTCTATTTTTAGGGTTTAAGATGGTAAATCAGTACTCTTGAACAGGAAGGGTTGTAATCTGATTACAGATCAGGGTATTACTGGAATTACACCGTCTCAATATGTAAATGGTCAATTGAATTTCCTTTCTTAAACCGATTACTCAGGATTATGGGGCAGGATTATGCAGCTCTATCTCATGTGCGATTCCTTCCCTCTTCATAGTTGTAACGCATTTGTCTCCTCCGTCCTCGGGATGTTTCTTCTTGTCAGGGAGGTGGCGTTGAGGAACAGCCCCAGCAAGTTTATCTCTCAGCTCAAACATTCCTCATCCGACTGCCACATCATCATGGCCGTCGCTGAGAACGACTCGCCAGAGTTCCACAAGCAGTCCGAAGAATACTACAAGGTCAGTGCTGCTGACCAGTTGCCACGGTTCAAATGCCAGAATTACCATGACCTGGATGACTGAGAATCTTCACAGACATACTTCCAAATGTTTTATGCTTCTCTGTGTTTCCTTACCTCAAAGGCTTTGGAGGCATCAGGACTGAATGTGTCCATGGAGAATGTGGCCAACACAGACCACTTTAACATCATTGAGCAGCTGGTAGACGAGGAGTATCACCTCACAAAGGTAAAGCACACCCAAAATGCATCAGCTGCCGAACCTGGTGTTTGAGAAACGGCCAATTTCCTGTCATACATTTGGCTTAAAACAAAACCCATCTAATTTTATTGAACACCTTCTTTCTAGCTTCTTTTGAAGATGATGGGAAAAGGCTAAGATGATTCCCCCTGGTTGTCGGTGTAGCTCTGCAGTAACACACAGCTCTGCACTCTCTTTTTAAAATATACATTATAACAGGTTTGTATGAATGTAGAGGACAGAAGTGACTCGCTCGAGAAAACATCAACACCACTGAGAGAATCTAATCCACTGCCAGGCTGTGCAAACACTGTATTCCTAAAGACACGTGTAAGGACCGTAGTATTCACGGGATAAGACTGCAGAGCAAAGAGCAAGTCGGAAAGTGACATAGTTACGTTTAGTTTTTCATTTAAACTACCACAGTTGTTTACATTGTTTGACAGTGGTACATTAACATGGACTATATGTTCTTAGAAAAAAAAACCATCACAATAAATGTTTGAATGTACATTATGCCAAGTGTGTGGGTGAACATTTATATCCTGATGATGCAGGATGACATTCTAGTTTGGCACTTGGTTAAAATAAACTGTGACATTATCCCTGTGTGAATAAAGTTATATTTAAATATTAAATTAATCAAAGTTGGTCTAGTTTTTGAGTGTCTGGGCAAATATTTAAGATGCAAATACAGTCAAAGTCAACTTGTCATCTATCTATCTATCTATCTATCTATCTATCTATCTATCTATCTATCTATCTATCATATGTACCGCATATCCAAAATAAAAAGTTAATAATAACAACACATGTGCACTGGCTGTTGGACTTTGGAGTCAGTCACCGACACTGCCGACCACCAGTCCGTCGGACATGGCTGACCGGTCGGACCCGAGGAGCCTCTGTTCCGGGTAAGATCCACACTTTCACAAACACACGGGGGGCGAATGAGCGATCGATTCCACAGCAACAACGGCGACGTGTCCAAAAAAACCCGAAATGAAACTGCCAAAGGTTAAATGTGCGGGGTGTTAGCCCAAGTTAGCTCGCTGGCTAACGGACACGTAGCCCGGCGCCGGCTGGGAGCTTTGACAACTTTGTAAAGTCGGTTAACGTGAAGTCGATTAACGTGAAGTAAATTACACTTGGGTGAACATTCTCACAGATTCGGTTTTATTGTCACTCTTTATCTCACCCTTTTCCCGTTTTTTCACCGATTTGATCGTTATCCGCTTTAGTGTCCATAAGTTTGAAGACAGGCAGATGTATACCAGATGTTTTGGATAAATATATATAATTAATCGCAATAAAACCATAAATGATGTGCTCTTTTTATTTGATTTCTATACTAAAGTGTATTTGCATTACATTGACATGTAAGAGTCCTGAACAATGATTCTATACATTAAAATCCACGGTGTAATATATTTATAGATTCATTCAATCTTTAAAACTGTATAGACCTATACATCTAAATGTCAATGAACAACAAAAAAAAGGTTAGGTGTCATTAAGGAGTAGTGGGACCTGCTGGATGTGACTAATACATTAATCACCACCAATTCACAACTAATTACCCAATGGTGGAATTATCTGTCTCTAATTGCAACCTTCTTTTTTTTTTTGAGTCAACAAAAATTTCCTGTTTTTCCATCTTGGCTCTGAAACAGGATGTAACATGTTTGGATAATATAATGGAGGAAAAGGAGGAGACTTGGAGAATTAGAGATCAGTTGTTCATGTGGGGCCGAGCAGCGAGGGGAACTGCAGGCCATTATGTGAACCAGCGCGATGGTCGCAGAGTCAGGGCACAAGAGGCGACGGAAGGGTGAATAATTGCATTTTTCATGGGCATGTCAGTGTTTGGGTTTGTGCTGCCGAGCGATGGCAAATTGTGCCTTCAATGGCGACAATACGGGCATTATTTGCATGCCAAGAGTCGGTGTGAATTTGATAAGGAGCAAGTTATTCGTGGATGTGTGCACTTGTTTAGAACAGTGAAGAGAGGAAGGGAACAGGATACTTTAGATCTGCAAGTATTGTGCCAGTTTGTACTGGCTTTCACTAGTTTAAGATAATATTCAAGGTTTAGTATAACGAGAGGCTTGGTTGGCCAATTTATTATTATTTAATTGATATTTAAGTGGTCCGCTATCAGACACTCCTAATGTAGATTATCGTTGTGCTTTTTTGTGCATTTTAACCTTTTCTAGCTGTTGTGTACCACATTCTTCCGTTATACTTTTCAATCTGGAATTATTTGTACTTTTGAAAGCAATTTCCTTAAAAAGGAAATTGCTTTCAAAGTGCAATAATGACTGCGCTGTAGTACTCACGGCAGGCAGTTGGAGAGAATCAGACGTTCCAATATCAATCGCAACACATGTTGTGATTTACTATTGTGATTGTGCAAGTAAATTAAAAAACCCAGTTTGAGTTTTGTGAGCAAACATTGCTGTCACCCACACTCCCATTTTAGAGGTGGTCAGTACTCAGAGGGAGTTATTGTGATGTTTTTAATTGCCCCGGTCAGAAGCAGATTTGGCTTTGTCCAACTCCGCCGTGCACTGACCCGCTGACCTCAGACCCCACAGACCCGCTTACTTCTACTTTTGTTTGTGCTGTGTAATTAATGTATTTGCATGATGTATGTCTATTCTCTTCTCTGCCCAGCCTTCCGTCAGCACCCCCCCATATGGGCCCGGTCCTGCTCAAGGTTTCTTCCAGTTATAGAGGAGCTTTTCCTTGTCATGAGAGTCAGACCCTGTAATGTGCCTAGAAACAATTTTGATTGTAACAGATTCTATATAAAGATAATTTAGGAGTTCGCAAATGAGTTTTAGGAATGAAAGAGAAATATCCTATGAATAAACTTTATTTTAATAATCATATTTATTCATCAGGTGCGCCAACCACTGCAAAATTATGAACATCCTTAGAGTAACTAAGGAACAAACAAGGTGGATTAGTTCCACAGAACAGGTTGTCCTCAAGGACGTCCTTGCACAATGTCAAATGATTGTCTTATAAAGACAATGATAAATTCTTCATCAATATTTTATGGTTACAGCTTAGTTGCAGATGAAGATTACCACATAAACCCTATCTTCCCCCAGCTCTCAGTGGGAAAAAGTCCACTTGTTTAGGGTGAAACTGTAACCTGAGCTGCACAGTTCACAGTAAATACAGGCTGCACCTTTCTACCCCCCAGTGTGTGGAGTAGGTTGGTGGTAGACGTTCGTGTGGTGATCTGTGCCGGGTGTATCCCGCCTCTCACCCAGTGATGCTGGGATAGATTCCAGCACCCCTGTGATACTGAACGAGTGGTGGTGAACAGAAGATGGATGGATAGATTGTGAATGAGCCCACTGAGTTTTCTGTTTAATGGTGTGGTGGCTCATCTGTTATGGACGTTTTAATCATAGGCGGACACACAATGTGCTTACACGTGGCCATTTTAGTTTTTTTTTTTTTTTTTTTAAACAGCAGAACAAATCTCTGTTGTGAGCAGAGAACAATAGGAACAAAAGGCTTTTTTTCCCCCCTCCATGTTCTCCTCCTCCGTGGTCGTTCTTAAATCCTCCACAGCTAGTGTGTTTTGTCCCATCTTATTTCTTACGAATCAGTTTTTTTTCCCCTCTGAAAATGTCTGATCAGTCAGTCTTAGCCAAGTATCCACATTTACAATTCCTATTTTCTTTCTGCGTTCAGCCCCTGGATTAAATAGCCTTGACTCTCAGTCGAAGCCTGACAGCGAGGATGAAAACGCTGCTCCCATGACCTCGTTCAGCGTCGCCCTCCAAAGCCTCCTCCTGGCCTTGTCGTCGGTTAAACACGCCGCCGGCTCCGATTTGCGCTTCTATCCTAAATGGCGCGCGATCGCTGCGGTGGCCCTGCTGACCTCAGCGCTTGTGCTGTACCTCCACTGGACGGTGGGGGGCAGGGACGCCGCTACGCACGGCCACCGCCACCGCAGCCGAGTTCAGAACTGGCAGATGCAGAGTGGGGGAGACGGGGGCAACTTCAGGCTGTCCAAGAGTCCAAATGCTCAAGGGCATCAGAAGAGGGAGAAGCCCTACAACGATACATACCCGTTGAGTCCACCGGTGAAGACGAAGGATGGAATCCGCTACCGTATTGGGGTCATCGCAGACCTGGACCAGGCGTCGCGGAGCTCTAAGGAGCAGACGTGGCTCAGCTACATGAAGAAAGGTTACCTGACTGTTTCAGACGACGTCGGCAGGCTGGCGGTGGAGTGGGACGCCCACACGGTAACCTTGAAGAGCTCCCTGGCTGAAAAGGGACGAGGTAGCGACCTCCGCTGAGTTCTGCCACGCATCATTGATATAGATGTCTGACCGAATCCGTGTTCTGCAGGTATGGAGCTGTCGGAGTTGGTGGTCTTTGACGGTCATTTGTACACTGTGGACGACCACACTGGTGTGGTTTACAGGATTTTGGACAATCAGGCCGTTCCCTGGGTCATACTGCCTGATGGCGATGGCACCGTTTCCAAGGGTCAGTCTTCACCGCACGTTCTCCTCACTCACGCAGGACGGTAGCGTCAAGTCCTCTTCAAACTGTCCTTTTGCAGCATTTAAAGCGGAGTGGCTGGCAGTGAAGGATGAGCACCTGTATGTCGGCAGTCTGGGAAAGGAGTGGACCACAACTACCGGGAAGGTTCTCCACGAGAACCCAGAGTGGGTGAAGGTTATCGGCTACCGTGGTGATGTGGAGCATAGGAACTGGGTGCCACACTATAACGCCCTGAGGAGTGCAACAGGGATCCAGCCACCAGGTTCTGACCACTTTCTTTGAAAGAATAAATTCATATATGCGGATGTTAAGGTTTGTTTTTACGGTGCTGTTTTCAGGATACCTGATCCATGAGTCGGCCACGTGGAGCGAGCGTCTCCAGCGCTGGTTCTTCCTCCCTCGCCGCGCCAGCCACGAACGCTATGACGAGACTAAGGACGAGCGGCGCGCCACCAACCTCATGCTGTCCTGCCCCGCAGATTTCAGCTCCATATCCGTGCGGCACGTGGGGCCCTTCGACCCCACCCACGGCTTCTCCTCTTTTAAATTCGTTCCAGAGACAGACGATCAGATCATTGTTGCCCTGAAGTCTGAGGAGGACGCTGGCAGGATCGCCACCTACATCATCGCGTTTACGCTAGACGGTCAGATATTAATGCCCGAGACAAAGATCGGAGATGTAAAGTATGAAGGCCTCGAGTTTATTTGATGGAATCTTGGCTACATACAGTACATCAGTCACATGGACCTTCACACTGGTCAATCACTGCCCAATAACAGGTTTTATTAGTCTTCTTAACGACTTCGTATTGATGCAGGTGGAGTCGTTTTGAGTGTAAATCATCACGACAGTGTCTCCTGCTGCACACTGTGACATTTAAGGCACGTGATTAATGCTTTTTACACAAAGCAGTATGTTATTCACCTCAGAGTTCAGATAATTGTAACACAAATGTTGCACTTACATGTTTACAGAGTGATTCCAAATTCCTGTCAACAAAAAATGAAATGCTCAGGAACTATGCCACCAATTAAAAAGTACAGATAGTTTGCCCAATATCCTATTTAAGACTGTAATACAGTATACTGAATTTATGTCTATTCTAAAACCCTTTTGGTAATTTACTAAATATTTATTAGTTTCAATGTAATAAAAAACTATCATCTCTAACCTTGTTTTTTTTTTACAATTACAAAGCACATTTAATTTTAAGGTTTTACAGTCTTACCTCCTTATTAATAAAGTCCATGCACCGCTCCTTCTGAACAAACGCATTGATAACCTGTTTGTAGAAGTTTTCCTTGTTTTCCTTCAGTTTTAAAAGTCTCTCTGTCTCCATGGAGATCACATGGAGACCTACATTCATTTGTCTCGCACAGTCAAAGAATATGCCATATTTTGACCGGCTCTGTAGCTTTGTTTCATCACAATTCTGTGACATTTCCCTGAGTTTTGCTCAATACAGCAAACCAAGCAAAAACCAGGCCAGCCCACCGAAATGATCAAGCCTCGCCGTTAATGGCTTTTGTCATCCTGAATGTTACAGAACAGTCGTCTGCCTCCACTCCGTCAGGCCAAGCGCGCTGCATTTCTTCTCAAATTGGTCACAGAAACAGTCCAACTCCAGTCTCATGCACTCCAGAGCTGCAACAGTGTCGTGAATGCCTGCAAGACAATATTCAATGTCCATCGCTTTGTTTTGAAGGCCTCTGAAAAGGGCATCCGTTTCCTTGAAAATGGCCTCATGCTATAAGGAGAAAGCACACGTTTTTCCACAGCCAGCGATCTTATCCTGCTGCCATAACCTGCGTGTCATTGTCCCAGTCGTCAGGAATTTTCCAAAATGATCTGGGCATGCACTTTGCTGGATGCAACAGCACCAACAGTGGGTAAACACGGCCATATAGCGCCATATGACAGGAATCCGACATCTGTGGTCTCGGCTCATTCTACAGCAACAGATGGGGCTGCATTGATCTCCTTTTTAATGTCATTTCTAATGACATCAGCGACTGCTTCAATTAAATCATTCTGCATTCTATTTGACAAACCAAGAAAATACAGTGGATGTCTGCAAGTGTCTTGTTAGCCTGTTGTCTTTCTCAGTAAAAGCATGTACGGGTTTAACATAGTTTTCACGTACTTTCATCACTTCCACGAAAGGCCAGCTGGTGTTTGTCAAGAAGGCAGGTGGCATTGATGAGATCTTTCAGAGCCGCTCGGTTCTGAAAGATCCGAGTCCACATTGTCACAACTTGAGAAAAGAAGGCAGGAAAAAAAGAAAAGGTGGTTTCTTGCGGTACATCCACACAGCCATCCTTGTCGTATCTACAACGTTGTTTGGAAAGAGCGAGATTTGAAATCCAGTTTAGAAAACTGGAGATATAATTCTCCATTTAGAAATTAAATCCAAACATGGGGGGTAAATGAACGGACGGCTGCACACTCAACTTGCTGTTTCTTATTCTGCGGCCGAGGAGTCGCAAAAAGAATCACTGGGATCTCGAGTGTTCGCCCCCTACCGTCAGGCGAGAGAACTGCACACCTCAGAATCTTCTTCTTTTTTCTTTTTAATGGCGGTTGGAAACGAGCGAAAGCATTACCGCCACCGACTGGTTAGGATGTGCTTAGTGCGTCTTCGCAGCATGATCGCACCTCACTGCGTACATTAACAGTTTCGTTCACATACTTGAACTCATTATAAATTTCAACATGGTTGAAATACTCAGTCTGGCAATCATAGTGGCCTGAGTTTAAACAGATATTCAGCCCAGTAGAAAATTTAAACTGTTGTTCATTTGCGATTCCTCGCCAGGTGGTGGCGGTAGTTCGCCATTTTGTTGCCTACCGAGTACGTGTAAAAGCCACGAAGAAGTACTTGCTGTGCCGAAAACAACGGACTCCTTTCGTTAGCCAGAATTCCCTTTTTTATTGTCATCGTGATCGAGACTCGGACAGACAAATGTTTACATTGGTGTACTAGTTTGACGCAGCGATCCAGCAGGGGGATCTACACAGTGGCGTAAAGACAAGGAGTCCCATAGTGAACAATGTCCAACCGCCTGGCCTTTCAGACTCAGCTGGCCTCCATCATGGAAGCGCTGGCAAACGCAGCGGTAGCAGAGATCTGCAAACTGGTCGACGATGACTACGCGGTCGTCCGACTGCAGATGACTCAATGTCAGACGGAAAATAAAGTCTTGAAAAGGAAGTTACACCTACTAGAGCTTAAGATGGCCCGGGGAACCGCAGAGAGGAGGCTCCGGGAAAGCGTCATGAACCGACCCAGGGTTCAGATCCACACCGGAGACAGGCTCAGACAGTCCCCCCCTTCCTCCGGTAAATGGACAGCAGTGGTGTCGTGTTGGGCTAATGCGCTGCTTTAAAGCCGAATTTCATTTTTGGGACATTCAAATAATTGCTTTTCCTCCAAGAATAGTCGTGGTGAACCGAAGTCGTCTAAGAACTACACCTTAATCATGACTTTAACACACCCAGAGATGTCTTTACTTTTTGGCTTCAGAGGTCATTAAAAGGAAATAAATACACATCTGCTAGTACCTACTGTTTCCCCTCTAAACATTTAATGTATTTCCATCAAGTTATCGTCGGTAGTTGGCGGTATAAGCAACATTTTATCATTTTCTCACATTTTAAAAGGAGGAGAAGCTTTTTATGCTGCCTGCAGTGGACATGGAGACGGTGTATTTAGACAGTCTTGGTGTGTTTCTGTACCCTGCTGAGGACTCCATACCCACCGTGGGATGCTACTGTGGCCCTGTGTTGCTCCAATTCAGCATGACTTTAAACAAAAATGCTTTCAATACTTTTTGAATGGGGTCTTTGCAGACAACACACTGGGGATGTGCAGCATCTTCGCAGCCCGTGCACCAAAATCTGAATTTTACATTTAAATTTTGATGATTTTGCAGGTGTTTTAAAACTATCCTGTTAACTGAAGAGCTAATTAATGGATCCTGGCGGCCCTGAGAATAGTAGCAGGAATTCACGATGTGCAGACACACAGTCGCCATGTTGCTTCAGTAGAAAAAATGGAAGAATTTGACCAGAAAAACATTCTCGTCATGACAAAAATGCCACTGTAGCCAATTCTACATCCACAAAGTTAAGCCCCCCTATGATGAATGCATGAATGTGTTAGTTTATAATGGGAATTCTATAAACTTAGCTAGTTGATGCCAGTGGGGAGGAAACGCGCTTTCATTAAAAGACGTTTGTCTCTTTTTAGATGGTGTGTTTCACCCTCGGATGGACATGGGTTTGTGGTCCGAAAGGGCCGCTGCAGGAAACACCCCCGCCAAGCTTATTCACTCCGACAATGTCGTGAGCCAGGTGAGCCCACCGTGGAGACTGTGTCATTGTGTACACACAGAAGCATAAAGTTCTGAAGGGATTGATGGGCAGCTTTACCAATATTTTAGGAGCGCTTTAAGGACCTTTTAACATTTAAGGACCTTTAACTTGGCTGCCCTGTTGCCACCGAACGGCATTTAAACGGCTGCTCGCTTTGCAAAACCACCCCGTGTTGTAGCGGTATGGCCGTGAATCTGAGGGTGACCGAAATTCTGTTGTTCAGTGTCCAGACGTGGAGCTGGTGGAGCCAGAGGCGGTGACCGTGAAGGAGGAGAAAGTTGAGCCCAACGGCTCAGAAGAGGAAAAAGCAGAACCGGACGTGCAGCTAATAGGAGATGACGGTGAGCACGCGATCCGAAAATCCGAAAAATCCGCCACGCTTAATTTAATGTGAACAGAATGTCATGTACAGGCTCTTAAGGTGTTCTTCTTCTTCTTTATTAAGGTGTGGTGGACTGTATCCCTTTTGGAGCTGCAGGGTCCATCCTGGAACATCAGGACAGCCAGTCCACTTCCTGCCAGCTCCAGCACCTTTCCGGGACTCAAAGCAGGAGGATGAAGCGTAGCGGCGGCGGCGGCATCAGCGGAGGAGTGGAGGTCAGTGACTCCTCCCCTCATCTTAAGTGTGAAGTGAGTGACTCGCAGCAGGAAGCCACAAACCCTCAGCAGTTTGCTGAAGACGGAGGCGCAAATTTTGATGCGCTGTGCGTCGACGGCGGAAGCGATAGCGCGCTCGCTCGACAGTTTGACGAGCAGTCCCAGGCCGTCATGGAAGGACGGGGACCGTCGTGCTCATATTCCATGATAGCGGCCGATTTTCCATCCACCAGTGCGAATGGCTGGACTGGTTGCAGCCTCGGTTTCCCCCTCTCCCAGCAGCTAGCCGATGCTCACAAAGTGCACCATCCGCCCGGCAGCAAACAGAGACTATTTGTGTGCAGCTATTGTGGAAAGGCCTTTAACAGGCCCAAGAAGGTGGAGATCCACCAACGTGTCCACACTGGGGAGAAGCCGTTCAGCTGCTCCACCTGTGGGAAGATGTTCTCTGAAGCTGGGAACCTGAGGAAACACCACCGGGTTCACACCGGGGAGAAACCCTACAGCTGCGGCGTGTGTAGTAAAGGATTTGCCTGGATTCGAAATCTAAAGGCGCACCAGCGAAAAAGCCACCCAGATGTTTACACCGAAGGAGACCAGACCTGAACTCTCTGTTTTTGGCTTGTTGTTTTTAAATTTCACATAGTGATACTTCAGTTCCCTGTCCTGTTTTTGTCCTGTTGTTTTAGTTCGGGCATCTGTTCAACTCAGAGGGACGTAGTCATTTTCTTTTCATTAATAAAAAACAAAAAACAGTATTGTCCAATTGCCAACTCAGTAGGTTTACTTTGTAAATTTATAGACGGTACTGTGCGAACTGAAATAACATCCGAAATTTGATCTCGAGTATGGGAGCGAAAATGTTGAGGATATCCAAAGTCACCATTGAAGTGCTGTGGAGCTGCTCAGTGTGTTTGTGCTGGTCCGACAACAGTCAGAATGTTGAGCCGATGTTGTGAGGCTGAGGGGCAGCAGGACGGCGACGGCTGGACGGACAAACCTGCACGTTAAACGCACCTGATGTGGTTTTGTAACAGAATGATGTCAGTTTGCCAAATAAAATGTGCTTGTGGGAACATTGTGCACATTCACTTGGTTGTTTATTTGTTGTTTCTGGGTTAATAAAGGCTTATTTTTTTGGTTCCACGTGATCGCAGTGACATTTACCAGGAAGGTTTGGCACTGCTGGATTAGATCTCATTTTTAGTTGTGTGATACACCCACAAAAATGCTTCAAAACCACCTACAGTCCCAGTATAAACCGGTTAGAAAGGCCGCCAATAATTTAGACCATGTGTCTTTCACGCTCTGGACACAAGCAGGTGTTCAGAACCGGTGTTTTCACCTCTGCCAGCTCATTTATTGAACGCACCCGTTAGTCTCTGACAGAAACCCTTTCACAGCTCTTAGACCGGCTTTAACGCTTCAGCTCTTCACCCCCCCGGGAGCGTCTTTCTGCATCCTGCAGTTCCAACCCTGAAACTGTGAAATCAGAGATGGGAATCGGGACACAGGCTTCATCGCCCCTGCCTGTGGTTTGGGTCTGACATCGCTCCTGTGTATCAACTGTTGCTGCGTCTGTCCCACGGACATCCAGTTTAATCCGTGTCTGGATGCAGTCAAATGGAGCAGACTTAAGAAGCTTCCCCTAAAACGTGTTATAGATCTCTTTTACAGGTGTCCTGCTCCTCAGGGTGACGTCTAGGCTGCGTACAGTCAGGCTATTGTACCGTATACTCAGATACTCATTAATATTGATAAATACATACATTATTGCCTATTTCCTATAGTGCTGATCCATGTCTCCATTCTTTCTACTATATGGATTTGAGCTGTGTTGTTTTGTAGCTATTTTGCTCATTATGTCTTTTTATGGTGTGTTTTTTTTTCTCCGCCTGCAGTCGGAGGAGGAGCCCGACTTGGTGCTGGTGAAAGTGGAGGAGGGAACCCGGCAGACGAGCCTCAGCATCCAGGAGGGTGAGTTGGTGCTTGTATAGTCGAAATCGCTCCTGCTGGAGTCGTAGACGGCGTCTGAAGTGGGGGGAAAGATGGTAAGATGTCTGTGTCTTTGTGTTTAGGTTTAGTGGAGTCCAGCACTGACAACTACAGAGGTGTCCAACCATTTGATGACACCTCGCAGTCTTCGGTCAACCCGCTGCCTGACGAGCAGGAGCGCGCGTCGGACGTCTCAGAGGTCAGCCATGGCCATGCTTTGCTTTGGACAGCTGGTGGGGGTGGTTATTGTCAGGACGGCGGCCTCCCGGGGCCCTCCTCCCGCTGTGTCCCTGTCCCTTTCCTGCCCGCCGCACAGCCTGGAGCAGAGCTGGGCTCCGTGAGGGCCCTGGCTGCTCAGAGCTCAAAAGGAAGGGGCTTGGCTGAAAACTGTAGACGCTATTTTCAGGAAACTCCTCTGATTAATTTGCCCCAAGAGTCCAGGCCAATTCAGGCTTTGGGTTTAGGACCTCAGCAGTTTCTAGATTCAAGCCCTCAGAGAGTCCCAAAGAAAAAGCTCTGCGTCTGCAGGTTCTGCAGTAAAGTGTTCAGCTCCCCAGCAAATCTAGAGTCCCACCTCAGAACTCACACTGGAGAGAGACCCTACGGCTGCACTATATGCGGCAAAAAGTTCTCCCAGTTCTGGAACCTGAAGATCCACAAGAACATCCACACCGGGGAGAGACCGTACCAGTGCTCCTTGTGCGCTGAGAGGTTCTCTGACCCAAGCAACCTGAAGAAACACCAGAAAAGACACCACCCACAGACGTAGAGGCCGTCACACTGATCATGTTTGAGAACTTCCGATATTTCACTTAGTCAGATTTCAATTGAAAATCTTGTTGGAACACGGAGAAATAACCAAATATCAGTTTAATAATTCAGGCTTAGTTGTGGGAACAGATGAGTGTAAAAAGGCTCGTTTTTAAATGGCAAATGTCAGATAAATTATGAATTCACATCCATGGATAAAGCCCAAAGCCTGTATGTCCATATAAATATGCGCATATATATATGTAACTCTTGAAAGAATGTTTGGAGCCAAAGAAATTTTAAACAATCTTGGATTCTGAATGAGGAACAGCAATACGTGTCCCATGTTCTTCCACCCGTTTCAGACTGGAACAATACCTCCATTTCTTCTAAGCCTCTTTAGTTTCCTCACGGCTGTGTACTTGTAAAATATAAATCGCGTGTTTTCTATTGTGTCACAATTCTGTAACCTCTCAGTGTGAATCATTAAAACGTATTAAAACTAAATGTGAATTTGTGTTTTTATTATTAGCTGTTTTAAAAAAAAAAATCTAACAATTGTGACACAATATTATCAAATCTGGAATACCTGTGGAACAGTGTATATTCATTTAATAAAGGTCCTGTTCCACATACTGTACGTACACACAGGTACATGTATATATGTCTAATAAGGTCATGAACGAATCGGGCTCTGCTAATGCTAACGCTACAAATAGATCTAAAATGTAACACAGTTTTTGTGTTTGTTCTCCTGATTTAACAGCTGGAAGGAGCTCAGAAGCCCCCCGTAGTGGTTCAGGATCCTGGTACCAAAGCAGTGGTTCAGCTGAAGCTTCAGGAGAGCAAAACAGTGTTGAGCCCTTCTGGGAACACCCATCGCGGCCAGTTGGGTTCTGACTACTCCCTCTTTGAACTGGAGACCTTCTTCACCCGCTGGGCCCCGGACAGTGAGTCCGTGGCTGCCAGGGATGGGCCTTCCTGCTCTTTTGCCGCCGGTGACTCCCCGGATTGTGGCCAGGACGGAGTCCTGATCATTGAGTCCGAGTCACAGCCTCAGCACGGCTCCACCTCATCGGTGCTGACCATCAACGAAAGGCCCGGTTTCTCCTCTACAGCTCACGTCCGCCGTCTGGGGCCACAAGGTAGCAGACATCACCACACCTGTGCATTACAGTAACTGAGCAGTGTCCCCTCACTGTTTTCATTCTTTTTCTCCCATCAATGCTGCGGAGAAGTTCATGTAGGCTCTCACAAACAGGCGTGAGTGCAGTTGAGCACTCATGTCAACATTTACCCCAATAAGGGGTCGAACCTTTTACATATATTCTTCTTTGTCTTGGCCTCTATGTCCCTTTTGGGGTCATGGGGATGAAGCCAAGGCTGGGTCCACCCCTGAATGTTTTGCTAGCTCATCGCAGGGCCCTATGTGAGCATTTGGCAGTTCGGTACCTTGCTCAAGGGTACTTCAGCGGTGTTCCTGCACGTTCCATGTTTCGTCCACACCGGGTTTTGAACCGGGAACCCTCTGCCTCCCAGCCTAACAGACAGCTCCCACCATCAGTGATATACTGACAACTATATTTTTAAGCTAGAACAGGCAAATTGTTGCGATGACGCTAGCAAACGTGCACATGGCAAAGCGATAGTTCTCCGGTATTGGTACCTGTTACGTGGTTTTGTGGACGTACTCTCATGGGCTCGTGTGTTCCGTCCACAGACATGTTGGTGTCGGCACCTTTCGGGAAGCAGCCCCCGTGGAGCGGAGCGCCAGCCGTCACCAGAGACAGATCCGCTCCGCTGCTGCTGCGCGGCAACGGCGGCAGGATTTCCGAACCACCAACGGAGGCTGCTTCTACGCAGACTGCTGCCACAGAGGGCGGTAAAAGTTCTACCTCAGTTTTTTCTGTGAGGGGAGCTAAAGCGGCCCACCCCAGCGTGGACGCGGCTGCCGCTGCGCACCACCAGGGCGGCTATAACGCCCAACTCGGCAGCTTACCAGCGGAGCGTCGGCGGAGGAGTTATATATGTCGGGTCTGCGGCAAAGCTTTCTCTGGTCTGTCCAACCTGGAGGCCCACAAGAGGGTCCACACGGGGGAGAGGCCGTTCCGCTGCGACAGCTGCGGAAAACGCTTTTCTGAGGCGGGCAACCTGAAGAAGCACCAGCGGGTCCACACGGGGGAGAAGCCATACGCCTGTGACCAGTGTGGAAAGCGCTTTGCCTGGATCTGCAATCTAAGGACGCACCAGCAGTCCGCCACACGCTGTGCCCCGCAGGCCAGGGGGGAGCTGGCGTGACGTGTGCAGCCACTTAAACTTACTTGAAGTTGAACTTCTTTTCATTTATGGTCCAGGTGGCGTTACCGACGGCCTCAGTAGCTGTCGGCAGAGCAACACAAGTTATTTAATGGGAGTTTTGAAGTGTGTTTCCTATTAACTATCTGCTGCAAACACATAAAAATGTATTTTTGGCTTACAATCCACAACTATAAAGTTTACTTTTGACTTTAGGTCTTTTCCGTATGTTTCGATTCTTCTCTTTCCGTCTTCCCTTCTCCTTCTTTCCCCACCCGACCATCAGCCGGAGCGTCGCCCTTTGAGCATGGTCCTGCTCAAGGTTTCTTCCTGTTCAAAGGGCATTATTCCCGCTTTTGCTGGGTCAGGGGGGTGTCTGGTTGTTTTGTAAATCAAGTCCAGTTGAATAAAGCTGAATTAGTACCACAGAAAGGGCAGTTTTTGCTCAGTGACAACAGGCCATCCACTCTAGACCAAATTAGACAAGCCTGGGGTTGAAATCCAGGCAATTCCAAACCGGATTTTCTATCTTTCCGGGCAGAAAATTGCTTTCAGTTGTCTACCTGGTAGGTCAGAAAACCTGGTTGGTTTGTGACGCTGGGTTTCTATAATCTGAAAGAATAGAGTGAGATAAGGTGTCTTATTTTGTCTTTATTTTAACAGTGTTATAAACAGTACCGATGCATTAAAAGTAAATAGTTAAAATTACAGGGTGAGAATCACTGGACAGAACAATTACAACACAAACTGGAAGGTTTAAATAACACGGACGGGGAATCTAATCCATAGATTATGCGGAGCCAGAGTGGGTGATTGTTTAGGCGGATTCTTTAATCTGTGTTGTGGAACATCCCACACGATCTAATCGGATGACCTCAAAGCTGTTTGGGAAAACCCTTCACTTTGATTTGGTGACCTGGGAACGGCAGAAGGAACTCTCTATTTACCACAACATTCAGGAACCTGCAAGTTATAAAAAAGAACCCGTCAGTGGTCACAATAGACATGATTTAGGGCGATAAATATAAAAGTGGAATCGAACTCTTCTGATGGTTCGTCAAAGCTCCCGGTCCCCCCCCCCCCCCCCCCGAGATCGATCCCTGGTCCTCCATCCTGACAGTAGAAACAGGATAAAGGCCGTCAAGCAAGCTCGGGAATCCACCAACGCCTTCTGGTTTGTGAGTTCTGGGTTCCATCAGCAAATGATCTCGACTTTGTCGTCATCCCTGTCCTCCTGCTGCTCCGTTTTCTCATCCTCCGTCTTCTTCCTTTCTTCAGCTTCCTGTGCAGCTCGCTCTGGTTCTGCTCCCGGCTCCGGTTTGGAGGTCCCCCTGCCTCGCAGGGCGCTCGGGAGAAAGTTGGCGAGGAAGAGAACGGCGAAGATGCCCAGCAGGGAGAGGACGGCCGCCACGCCCACCTCCAGGTCGTGAGCGTCCTCCTGCTGATAGCTGTCCTCTGTCCAGCCTTGCTTTTTTTCGTGGCTCGAGGAAAAGTACACAGCACCCTCCTCTTGGCCCGGCATCTGCACGGCTCTTTCCAAGTGCTTCCCATATACAGTTTCTCCCTGTGCCACCTTGTTCCAGCCGTTGTTTTGCTTCCCGATCTTATAGTCACTACTCACATTCCTGTGTCTATAGTTGTTGGACACATAAAGGTCACCGTTTGACTCCACCAGTATGTCAGGGATGTCAACATCAAACTCCCTGCCTTCCCCAGTTTTGGGCAGGAAGCCCAGGTCGAGGTTGACTCTTATCCAACCAGACCCTTTTGCTAGCATCCTGGTCCTGCTCCCTTCAGATCCCGTCTCGTCGCCTTCGTTGACAGAGCTGGATGCCGCTTGCTGGCCGTAGCAGATGGAAATGAGAAGCTCGGCAAACAATAAAGGCCCTCCTCCGTCCCCTTGAGCGAAGGCGCGCTGGCTTTGGCCAGGTGGGACTACGACCACGGTCTCAGCCAACGAGGAGAGACTCAGAAAGTGGGGGAGATCGCTGAAGGAAGACAGGAGGGAGGCGGTGTCGTCACTGAACTGAAGCCACACGTTGACCGATGCCTCCTGGAAAGAAAAATGACAAACTGAGGATGGTTCCTCCTCCAACCATAACGGTATTCCATATCCGCCGCATCTCTGTGGCCATACTGGTGGAGTTAATCCAAATCTCACCTGCTGGTGGTTGTAGAGGATGTTGTAGGCCGTCACTGTCACCGTGGTGATGAAAGGGTGAGCAGGGCTCGCCGTGACCGACATGCCAAGGTCGCTGACCACCTGAACAGACAGGTCCCCGGGGTTGACAGGTTCGGTCGTCACGGTGATCTCACATCTACCCAGGATACCGTCCCACTGCTCTGAGATGACCTGAGGAGATGAGCAGGAGCGGGATATGAACCCTATTCAGGAGGTGACGGTGTGAATTAAATTCCGGGTCCAGTTGGAAGCGGTTATCCATCAACCTACGTGCAATGACGTCTTTCCGGGTTGTAAACCGATGATGTGTTTCTGAGGTCCAAAGGAGGCCACGCGAGGGTCCTCAATTCTCAGCAGGTCGAGAACCAACTCGGTGACGTCCACAAACCAGTCCGGGGAACCCAGGAGATGGGTGGTTCTGCTGTTAGAGTCTTGGGCAGTGAACTGAGTCAAAACCTGGATTGAGGACCGTTGATAGACCGGGACACACCTGATGAGACAAACACAGGCTCTGGTGGCAAAAAGGTAGCTTTATCCGCTCGGCACCTTCCCCTCACCAAACCGAAATCATTACTTTCCCCGAGCGGTTGGAGTCTCTTACCCCTTCTCTGTGATGTGATTCCAACCATTGATGGCATTAAGAACAGGGTCCGAGAGGGACACTTGGAGGGGAACCGAGGGAGCCCAGACTTCTAGACACACGGAACCACGGAGCGTCCCCAGGACAAACTCCACCTTTGCACACGTGCTCCCCAACCCTGACTCACTGCCGTCTACAAAGATGGCAGAGCAGTTGCTGGTTACCTGGAGTCAGAATAGAGATTAAAGATGATCATGCTAAGTCACCTGCATAAAAAAAAATACAGTGGTTTCCTTTTTAAATACGGGATATCCAGACCTTTACGGTGTTCTCATCAGCTGAATAGCACGTAGCAGCGGAGGTGACGTCATACACCTTCTCGTCGTGGCTTATGGCGAGGACCATAACGGCGAGCGACGCAGGCTGGTTGGTCAGTATGGCTGTGTTGATGAGCATGTTGCTCTGGGGAACACATGGTCGTGGGTTACATTTCGAAAACCCGCATTCTGAGTTTTAAAACTCTGAAGTGGGACGAATTCAGCACCTCTGTGATGGGAGCAATTCCAAAGATCTGATGATCCATGAAAGAGAAGGTGCTCACTGCAGCTCTGGAGGGGATTACTGGTTTACTGTGGTCAGAGTACTCCACCCACCAGTCCACATGGACTGCCATTGCAACTCCAAAGCTGCCCTTTAAGGCACTAGCTGTTAGACACGCCACCTGGTGGAGCGGTTTGGAACTGCAGGGAGATGCAGACTCTTTTTCAGCATTCAATAAGTCTGATACCAAAACAAATAATTGCACATAAAATGAGGACTGAAAAAATGATTTACTTGATTGGATGTTTATGGATGCTATGTTTGCGGCAAATTATAGACACCACGTCGTGACTGGAGTCTTGGCTTTTTTCCAGGGTCACGTCCCACAGGTCAGGGGTCAAAGATCTGTGGGCCACCACCGACACCAAGTTCTTCTTCACCTTCAGCCTGATGACACACACTGACTTCAAAAACAATGTATGCAGGACTTTACGGCTCAGCAGAAGGACTTTAACATCAGGAATGAAGGATAACAGGCTTGAAATTCAGTGTGGAATCCATGTGCATTGCAAAGTCCTCCACCAAAAAAATAACCTTACAAAATCCGAAGTTCTGACCGTACTCTACGTGGCAGGCAGAAATACCTTTTATTTACCTTATTATAACCACCTCAGCACTGAGGTTGGCTCTCAGATTCACCGACACCATGAGCGGCTGTCCGGTCAGGACCAGACCCCTGTGGTAACGGATCAAAACGCTGGTATCCAAGCCGAGCTCTTCAACTTCTCGCCCATTCAGACAGGTTTCTTTGCTCCGGCTCTCCTTTCCTTCCATCTCTGACTCCTTCAGCATCACTGCTTTAATGTGGATGAGCTGCTGCTGGGATGGAGCTGTTCTGTCCTCCACACACCTGGACAGGTGTGAGGACACGAACACTTATAATCTTGATCCTGAGCACAATTTTTAATAGGTATTAGAACCAGCGGCCCGCCGAGGTGGTCCTCATCACATACCCTTGTGGCTCCAGGTCCAAGTCTGCCATCATGCTGGAGGATGAGTAGTAAAGCTGTACTTGTTTCTGCACGGAGCCCCGTTCGTATCTTAGAGCCTGTGGGAATTCCGTCTTCCCAATTGCTGAACGGTGCCTGAATAGAACATTGATACAAATATTGTTGGGCAACCCGTTCAGAAAACCAAAAGGATACTATTCAAACACTACCTGCTGATTTTGAGGAGGTCCCTCCTCCATCTAAACGTGTGGATTTTGTTGAAATAGAGTGAAAAAGAAAAGAACATCTGGTACCTTTTCTGCTTTCGGTTGTGACGCTTGTGTTGGTAGCGGAGAACGCTCTGCCGCCTGTCCACAACCTGGTTTGACTGGTTGGTGGGTTGAGTCCTAAACCAGTCGCTGGGCAGGGTCAGGGTCACCACACACAGCCCGAGAGGAGGCTGGAAGAACCGAAGGGATGGATGAGAATGAGAGAAAGAGGTCAAAATCCCCCTCCTCTGGGTCTCACCTGTGTCATGCAGGAGGCTCTGTGCTCCTCTGTCTCCTTGAAGGCATGCAGGGTGATGCAGGTTCTCCTAAACCTAGAATCGCCCCACTTATGGAACAGAACTCGCACTGTAAACCTCTCCCGACCTTTAGCATCCCTCTCTCTTTCTACATGCTCTGAGAGGAGGGAGGCAGACAGGAGGTGCGAGGGGGGGAGGGCAGGCTCTGATAGGAGCTGTAAAAACACACAAAACGTAGCTCATTAGCTTCAGCACCAGCTGACGGGATCTGTCAGAACTTACCTGTGTGACTGAGTACGGTCCGAATGAAGCCCGGAGGCTCGCCGGTGGGGGGTGATGATGTGGAGGCACAATGAAGAGGCTCTGGGAAAAGGAGAAGGGGCTGGAGTTTGAGAAGAGGGGGCCCAGCTCTGCCTGGGTCAGAGGGAGGAAGCGCCAACTCTGAGGGATGACGGCCATGTCCACTGGCAGGGAAAGAGGGAGGGGGGGCTGAAGGAGGGACGGCGGGACTAGGGGAAGAAGAAAAGAACTCTTACTGTGACTGTAAACAATTCTCAAACATCAACCTTCTACTTTTTGAATGGATGATTGAATGAGCACCAGAATGACACCTTAGTTCAAACCCACAGACCGAATTGTTCTAGATCCTCCCTTCTTAAATCCTCCCTACCTTCGTCACGCAGGTCCTCTTGGGCTGAAGAGCATAAACGCCCACGTGTTTGACCCTGGCCCCCTGGACGTGCGTGCACGCACACACACCCAAACGCCCGCACTATTGTGCAGCCAAAGGCAACACTTACATTCCATCATGATCCAGAGGAGCAGCGTTGTTCTCACTCCTGCCCTGCTGCACGGGGTGTCTCGCTGGTTGGCCATTCCTGGAGCCCTGAGGCAACACAGCTTTCTGTGACAACCAGGAAATCACACCATGTCCCCCCAGGTCAAGTAGCATAGCAACGATGCTAACAGAACTATGTAAAAAAAAGTGTAAATTCTCAGAATTTAGAGACGTCCCAGTCTAAAACAGAACCAAACAAGGAAAAAACAGGATCTGATGATTGGGATCTTTCAGCCTGTGGAGGTTGTTGTGGTCACATGACTGCTCACACATACGTACAGACACACTCCTAACGCAGTAGCAACACACACACTGCATATGATGACTGCACCAGCTAACTGTAATTAGCCTCTCTCTCTCACATGCACTCACATGCACCCATTTCACCCACCTGTATGCAGTGGTTTCAGCTCCACATCACGTTTTCAAAAAACAGGAAGTTTTGTTGTTTGTTTGTTTGTTTGTTTTTTTAAAAAAAGGAAAACTATGAAAAAAAAGACAATTTTAAAGACACTACATGAACTGAAATCGACTCTATAGTTTTGCAGATCAGTGCTGGTGCAAAGCTGCTATAAACCTTCTCTCTTCCTCTGGCTCTCTTTCTCTCCCACCCCTTCCTCTCTTTCATTTTCTGAGCTGGATTCACACAATAGCGATTTACTCATTTAAAACAGTAAATAATCCTCCTCTCTCTCTCTCTCTCACGCTCACTCTTTCTCTCTCCAACATCCCTCCGTCCTCCTGCCCTTTCTTCACACTCTCTTACCCCCCTGTTTGGCTGATTCCCTCCCTCCATTTCATCATAAATCTGTATTATTCCTTTGTTCATCTCCATCTTTTTTGAGTAACAAGCAGCAGGTTTCTTCATCACACTCTTCTGAAGAGTCAAACTTTTGTATAACCAGTTCAACCAGTGTCATTAGCTAAATGGGATCGTTACAGTAGGATTTGAATACTTTTTGCTATTGATGCTACTCATTTAGCTGTTATTTTATAACATGATGACAATATTTGCTGTGCTTCTGAGTTTTTTTTCCCCTTTCCAAATATCTAAGGAATATTTAAAGTTAACTGCAGTATCTGTAATTGAGCAGCAGGATAGATGCCGCAAATTAAAAATAGACACAATCATAAAACGTGTTCATATTTAACCGCAGGGATCATCAAAGTTTTGTTATTAGTGACGATCAAGCACTTTTGTTCCATCTCGTATTACCATGTAAGAGTAATCAGTGTAAAGGAAACACTAAGCTAGCAAGTATGGAACGGTGTGTGTGTGTGTGTGTGGTGTGTGTGTGTGTGTGTGCGTGTATTAATAGGGCAACAGAAGGAGCTTAGAGGACAATAAATGTGACACAGAAGAGCTTTACAGAGAAGCAAGTGGAAATGAAAAAAAGAGAAACACAACATTTACTGAGCATACTCCATATCTTTACATCACTCCGCAGTTATTTCACACATGCAGGCATCAATTTTCAAACAACAACATTACGGGTTCTCAAACGGCCCGAAAGATGGAGTCCACTCCACTGGAACCAGTGCTGGGCAGGATGCTGGTTCCCAGCACATAGATTGTAATAAGTGTGTGCATGAACGTGTGTGTGTGTGTATTTGGTGGCGGTGGGGGTGAGGTGCCCCTCCCATTGTGTGTTGCATGTTGCATCTTGGATCCTGGGTGCCACGGGGTTACTGTCAGGGTGGGGTGGGTGGCCCAGCCCTGGGTTGGAGGAGGGGTGTGTGCACTCTTGGGCTTGTGGGACCTCACGGCCAGATATGCTGGCGTCTGGGAAGGAGGGGTTTGGTTTTTGGGTGGAGTTGGGAATGTGCTGTACCTGCTCCCTGCTGGTTTTTGGGGTTCAGGGTTGTGCCTGGTTTTCTCTGCAGGGGGTGTGAGGAGCTCAATTGGTGGCAGCTGGCATTGCAGGCGGGCGCACCTGCAGGCAATTTACATCTGGCCACCTACTTAAGGAGGGTGTGCCTGCCTCTCAGGGCCAGAGTCTTGGTTTCCTTTGTATTGGAGTTGTGTGTTGCTTTGTGGCTTGGATGTGGGAGTATTCTGGCTTTGTTGGCGTGGCTTTGCTTGGTCTGTCTTCCCTGCACATTTGAGGTCTTCATGCTGTTTGCTGGACCTGAGAAGTGCAGAGCCTGTCTCCGGAGTTCTCTGCAGTCCAGGAGGACTGCTTCAGTCTTCCGTGTCTCCCCGGCATGTTCGAGACCTCCATGCCGTCTGTTGGGCTGGTGAGCATGCTGAGCCTGTTTCCCGAGTTCTCTGCAGTCCAGGGGGACTGTCTCTGTTCAAGGACTCACCTGTGAAATGTTGACGTCAACTCCCGAGCTCCCTGCTGTCCAGGAGGACTGCTTCTGTTTACTTTGAGTGTTCCCCTGTAAATAAAACTCTTTGGACCATTTTACCACTGTGTCCTGGCCTGCTCTCGGGTTCTGTTGAAACCCCAAACATGACATTGGTGCCTTTTGTTGCTCTGGTGTTCCTTTGCTGTCCTGCTCTGGGGTGGGATTATGGTTCTCCAGGAGATGGTTGGTCTGTAGGTCTGTTCAATCCTGCAGGGGTCACTGGGATCTCTGTCTTTCTGTGGTGCTTGTGGCCCGCCCAGATCGGCGGGTGGGGTTGCAGACTGACACACACACAGATACTGCCTTCATATCTAGAGCTACCGATACACATTACACACGAGCGAAGTTGGAGACAAACTTTGGCTGCGATATCACACTTATGAAAGGTTCAGTGGGGGCATGGAGGCAAATTTGGTTGGTTGTGGTGTTGCTGCGGTCTGAATTTGTTTATTATTTATAGTAGTTTTCATTATTGTTGAAGTCATGGAGCTCAACAGGCCCGTCCTGATGAAGCAGCACTGTCTGATAAAAGACATTCACACGCCAATGCTGCTTGTCTCCATGCTGGTACAAGGGGGAAACAAACAAAACAACCCACCCAAACAAAAAAGCCCGATTGAAATCCTCGGCGTTGGCTGTCCCTTCCTGTCTTTTGTCATGAGATGTCTTCATCTGTCTGCATATTTCATATTTGTCTCTCTTTTCCTCTCATGTAAATCCCCTGCTCTGGTGGATAATCTGCATATGTAATCTACTGCCATCTGTCATGTTCCTCTGCAAGGGACATTTGCAATGATGCCAGATTATTATCCCGCACTGTGACCTGAGCAAAGGAGGACAAGGTGCAATACACCCACTCAATCGCAGATGGACACACATGCGCACACACAGACACACAGGGAGGGGGGCACCCTGGGCAGGCATGTTAGACTCTTGCTTCCTTTTCCAAGGTCCTGGAGCTAAAGGAGTTCATTTTACGAACACAACTAAAAAATTAGGTCACTATATTATTCAGATCGGACCTTCGGTACCTTCGCACACTCCGCTAATCTTATCACCATTCGTTCAGACCTTTTGGTGTTTTTTACTGTAAAGCATGACTCAGCAAGGAACCAAATGGATTATTAAGTTATTCCATCCCAGATACTGTGACCTATCAGATCACAGACGATCATAAATCCTTGATGAAGGCTCGCAGGGAGCTCTGGGGCGGTGGGGTCCAGAGCTGCTCCAGGGAGCCCCTTCCAGCCTCCATTCCTCCAAGGCCATTTAAATAGCGAGCCAGCTGGGAGTCATCACAATTCAGGCTGTTTTATTGACCAGTGTGTGGCCATGGAGTCAGCTCATGTTTCTACCATTTCTATTGTAGTCTTTTGTTATATTTCCTTACAAAAATTATCTGCTGTCTGTAAAGGTTTGTTCCTGCATTCACGTGTTCAGCATGAACCTTGTGAAAGGGTCTGGATAGACTACCGGCCCACAAAAGACGAGTTTCGAACACACAGGAACTCCTTGAGATGTCTGCATTATACCAATATGTATGTGGGAAGTTCAGGGTCAACCCCATCATGAGACTGATATTGGTGGAGGAGAGGCTGGGGCCCAATGAGAGGAGGGCATAAAAACTGGTATAAGAGCAGCAGCATGAGCACTGAGTTCAGAGTGTTGGGCATCAGGGCTCAGCTGAGATGGAAAAACCTGAGAGAATCTGTCCGATTCTGTTGCTTCTCTTCTTCACGTCCTTTTTGCCTCCCACGGATGGATCACCTTTGTGAGTAATTGTGTTTGAATACGCTAAATGCCAATTAGATTTTAAGTGGCTTGATTTGATTCCCTGGGGGGGACAAAACTAGAAAAATAATCAAAATGTCACTGTCATTTTCCTACTCTTTTCCTACTCCATTTGTAGATTATGGATGAATTTTAATCCTTAAAAGAAAAGTACATTTTAGCTAATACTGTCACACTGGCGACACCCATTTTTAAATGTCTTAAGAGAATTAAAATTTTAAAAACGAAGCTTATTGTGAGCGTACACCAAGGGACAAATGGAATTATATCAGGGTGACAGTTACACAGCTTTTCAAGAGTGTAACAGCTTGAAGTAAAACGTCCTGAAATAGTTTTAGTTAAGTTTAGTTCCATGTTTGTGTAGCTCAGGTCAAAGTACGCCAGCTTGCACAATGATGTCCTGCAACAGATCCACGCTCCCGTTGTTGGTCTAAGGGCTCTTTTATCTGTTTTTTTTCCAGGGAGGTGCTGGCAGCCCCGAACGCGATACGAGCGGGAATGCCAGAAAACATCTTTGTGGAAGTCCAGGATTTCTCACTTGACACAAACATTCCTGTCGAAATCATTGTGATGAACCACCCGACAAAAAGCAAACGGCTGGCGTCGACAGCTGTGAACCTCAACAGGGCAAATTCTCATCAGGCATTGGAGAAGAAGTTTTGGTAACGTGGAAATACTAACATACTTCTCTATTTTGGTGGGCAGGAGTTATTATAAATGGTGTGTTTGGGGGCTGGTTCTGGAGTTTAAAGCTAATGATGTGGAAAATGTTCACTTTTATGCTGATGACTCACCTTTATTTACTCACTGCAGTTGTTAAACACATCCCGTCCCCATCGTTAATGCAATTTCTTCCACTGAAAAACTGATGGGGTGACGAAAGCCAGGCCTCCATTTCTGACCTACCAGGCAGGAAACACTTCCTCCTGACTTCCTACTCCACGTTTTCTCCCTGGGAGGACAGAAAACCTGTCTGCATTATGGCCTTCACAGCTTTTCGACATCCCATTAGATCCTTACCCTGCAACTGACGTACAATACACTCTGTCTCTGTAGATCCCCGCTGAAGCATTTAATAACTATGACAACAGTCAACATTACGTTTACCTACAAGCTGTGTTTCCAGAAAGAATGCTGGAGAAGGTCGTCTTAGTGTCCTTCCAGACTGAGTATTTGTTCATTCAGATAGACAAAAACATGTACACCCCTGAGAGCAGAGGTAAGTTTAACGCTCCAACACTGGGAGTTTCATGTTGGGGCAACAATAAAGCTCCTGAAATGTGAATCTGATCAGTAATTTGAAGAAAAATGTGACTTGTTGTATGAATAATAATCTGCTACAATGATGGAAAGGCTGGATGATTTCATGCACATTCATTTGTGTTTGTCAGAAACATTCTTAAAACTGTCTTTTAACGCTCCCCCCCCAACAGTTCATTTTAGGATCTTTGCTATGATGCCTGACTTTTCATACAGGGCCAACCGGAACCCCCTTCACATCGAGATAGTGGTACTGTATTCTATATAATAATATAGCGCAAGTGAAGACGTTATCAATGTTGTTTAGAATTCCAATTTAACCAACCGGTAGGAGCAGTGTTAAACATTAGTCAAATGCGGAATGATGCCAAGTATGAGTGTGTTAGTTGTTTATTCTTTTTCGTCTTTCAATTTCAGAACCCTGAGGGCCACTTCCCCGTAGATTCCATTGTACTTAAGCCACCAGGAATGTACCAGGGCGATATTCGAATCCCTGAAAATGCAAGGTGGGTTTATCTGTCTGTCGGTGATGGCGGATTACCTCATTGGATGCTGAAAAGAATCACCTCTGGGGTTTTTTTAATGTTGAGATTTTATTTTGTCACAATGTATTTTCCATATCTGATCAGTCACACTGCCCCCTACAGTTTAGATCAGCACAATACACCTTTTTCTGTGTCCCTGTCTCATCTGCACCATCCAGTGTTGACATGTACGTCATCTGAAAACACATCAAGATGTTTTCTATTGTTTATTTGTTTTTTTTCCTGCCCGATAGTCCTGGTTTGTGGAATATTAAGGCAATGTATTCCAACAGCCCACAGCTGAGTTGTAGCGCAGAATTTGAGGTCAAGGAATACGGTAAACATCAATATCAAACCAGCCACGGCCATTTTTTTCCCCAAACTGACGATTTCCCTTTCCAAACTCTCCAGTGGTGCCCAGCCTGTCCGTACAACTGACCCCAGAGAGCATGTTCTTCTACGAGGATGAAGACAAAATCACTGTCAACATCAATGCTCGGTGCGTGAAGAGTTTTGGTTTTAATGGATTTAAATCAAATGATTCGGAAGTTAAAGTAAAGTAAAGAGTTTCTCCCCTTCTCTTTGCTTAGGTACCTGTTTGGGGAAGAGGTTGACGGGGTGGCGTTTGTTTTATTTGGAATTCAACACGTGGGTCAAAAAAAGCCTATTCCAAGTTCCCTCCAGCGAGTGTCGGTAACGTAGCTACCCAGCATGTCTGGCCTTTTTCTCTGTCTTCTCGGACTTTAGCATTGAAGATTTAAACCTCGCATTGACCTTTGACCCTGGCATTAGATTGTTCGTGGGAAAGGAGCTGCCGTACTGCAGAGAAGAAAAATCACGGAGGCTTTTGGGCCTTTGACGGGCTATTCCATGTATGTAAAAGTCACTGTGCTGACAGAGAGCGGTAAGAGGCTTTGCAGACATCTTTGCTGTCTTTGTTCTGTTATGAAATAACAACATAAACTATGTTTGCCTCAGGTGGAGATATGGTGGTGTCGGAGTTTAATGGTATCAAAATCGTCAAGTCCCCATACACCATCAACCTCGACAAAGCCACTAAGAACTTTAAACCAGGAATACCCTATGATTTGGAGGTAAACAAAAAAAATTAGCAGAATGATGAATTCCAAATGTTAAAAATACCATATTGGGAGGTTTTTTGATTAAAAAATCTGAAAGATCCAATGAGTTGGCCATGCTTGACCCCATCAATACACCTACTACTCTTGATTAGCAGGTTCTTGTCCAGATTTATTTTTCTCTAGCAAGTTAGCCTACATTGCTTAATAAATCTCTTCATTCAGTTACATTAGCAGATCTCACCTTCCCCTTATCTGTTAAACTCAGGAATTGTTTGCTCAAACTTTTCTACTAACGAGACAATCTTGATTTTAACAAAAGCTGAATAATTATCGCCGAATTCAATGTTAAAATCCATCCTTTTTCATCTCATATGGCAGTTTCAAGTGCTGAATCTTGACGGCACTCCAGCAAAACTAGTTGATGTGTCGGTAGAACCAGGATCCATGTTGGTACGAACCGGAGACAACGGCTTTGCGAAGCTTCCCATTAACACAGAGGAAAACGCCCCAAGACTGACAATCACTGTAAGTACGTATTTGTAGCGGCAAAATGATAACGGTGATATTTGAAATGTGTATTTATTGATGACATTTCAGATAAAGACCAGCCATGATGCTCTTGCACCTGACAAACAAGCCACGGCCACATTCGAAGTTCTACCATACTCTAGTCCCACCAAAACCTACATCCACATAGGTAACATCAACCCACCAGCACCAGCACTGGCGGAAACCTCCTTCTTATTCTTTACATTGTATAAAATCCAAATCCAAGTTAGAGCCATATTTCATTTTGGATCTCATTTGTGATATTTTGATGAGCCTTCTTGGCGAATTGATAAAACGTTTTATTTGAGGAGCCCCGGGGGCCCGTCACCAAGGAGCCATGGAGGTCATTGTCCCTCATATTGAGAACCTATATTTTCAATTGCTGTTTGAATGTAGTGGACTGATGTCAATGTGAGGGTGTGGAGTTGTGTTTGCAAACCACTACATGTAGTAATGCTGCATAAATACAGTAACATGCACAAAACCCCCATAAATGGCTAACTTTTTAATGCAATTTGTACAGTGGCTAATACAGCAGACCTGAAGTTAGGAGACAACTTGGGAGTCCACTGTTTCCTTAAAAGGCAAGAATATGCACCAGCTATGATCACCTACCTGGTGAGAGACTCTTTATTGCTTGCTATGTGCTTTTATTTGTATACATCTTTACATTTGCTGAATGTGTCCGTTTGTCTTGTCAGATCTTAAGCAAAGGTCGTCTGGTGAAGCACAGCCGACGGCAGTTAAATTATCAGATGGTCATTTCAGAGAATATCCTTGTCACCAAGGAAATGATACCATCCTTCACCATTATAGTGTACTACCATACAAGCAACAATGAAGTGGTGTCAGACTCTGTCAGGGTGGATATTAAAGACACCTGCATCGGCTCAGTGAGAAAGGAGCTCATTTCTAACCCTTGAGATGTTTTACGCCCATGGGTTTAAACGTGCTCCAGCTGAAACGACGTGCCCTCCCTCCCCTTTAGCTTCAGCTGGAAAAACTCAGAGTGGATCCATCCCATGAGCCTCGCCAGACACTTCCGGTGAAAATCACTGGAACCCCAGGAGCCACAGTGGGGCTGGTGGCGGTCCACAAAGACGTTTACACAGACAAGTGGAGATTGACCCAGAAAAAGGTGTAGTTTGTTGACTGCTGCTATGAAACGTGCAGTTTACCATTTAACTTGCAGTCCTATTTAAAAGGCACCTGCCGTGATTCTTCCTGCTGTTCCTTAGGAATGAAAATCAGATATGAATAATGAATTTGTTTGTTGTTTGCTTCAGATCTGGGATGAGGTTAAAAAAAAAGACAGGTACTGCCCCCTCGGTGGAGAGTACAACAGTATGAGGGTGTTCTACGAAGCTGGCCTGTTGTTTGAGTCCAACATTGGCAGCACTCCCTACAGACAAGGTGAAACCTCAGATTCACTCTTTTATCGGACTCCTTCTGTACACACCCTCTGGAGTTTCTGTCTCATTAATGCCTTTAAATGACTGGGAGTTAAAAAAAAGTCTTTTTAATTATTTTAGATCTAAGGTGTCCCTCCTACAACAGGAAGAAACGAAGTGACGACATAGGTAAAAACAAAGTTGCAGTCTTCCGGCAGGGCTCTTTATTGAAGTGTGCAACAGTTTTGTTGCTTTGTGTCCTTTGTGCACCTACAAAACCTCAAGTATGGATAATTTTCCATCATCGTGGCAGTTGGGAATTCACTAAAAATAATCTTTTTGCAGGAGACAACATGGATAGCTATATGGATGTCGAGGACATTGTATCGCGCTCTCTTTTCCCTAAAAGTTGTTTGTGGTTATCTGTGGTTCTTCCGCTATGCCCTGGAAATGACCCTTACTGGTGAGACAGCAGAGATACACAACCATTTTGGGTATCATTATTCCAACGAGTAAAGCATTTTTATTTACTTCCAGTAAAACTACATCAAAAACTATCCCCAACCCACTGAAAGATTCCATTACAAACTGGGAAATCACTGGAATTAGTCTGTCACGAACTCATGGTGAGGTGATTGTTGAGCTGCAATGCTGCTTGTTCCACCAACACTCATGTCGTTTAACCTTCAGGCATCTGTGTGGCTGATCCACTGGAGGTCATTGTCAGAAAAGATTTCTTCATCGACCTCAAAGCACCATACTCTGCAATAGCTGGAGAACAGCTGGAAATAAAGGCTGTCCTCCACAACTACACCCCTGACCACATCACCGTGAGTCCACACTATTTAGTCCCTGTTCAAAACACATTCTACACTTTGGCGTGATTTGTAGTTGGCTGCTCGCCAACTAATAATCACAAAAGTCCAATAAAAGTGGACACAAACCTTCCCAAATCATCAAGTATAAGCACAGGCTCTTCCCCTGATGCATCCTTTATTTAATATCCTGTAAACTGGACAACATCAGTTGGCTGTATAACATTCTCTGTAACCACTTTTCTTCCCTGGATGAAGGTACTTGTACATCTCTTTGAAGAGGAAGGTGTCTGTAGTGCAGCTTATGGCCGTCGGACATATCAGCAGGAGGTCATCGTCAGAGCCATGTCTTCCCGCTCTGTGTCCTTTGTCTTAATTTTCACCAAGGAAGGCCTAAGCAACATTAATGTTAAAGCGGCCGTCAACGATTCATTTTTAAATGATGGAGTTAAGAAAATGATCTATGTGGTGGTAAGGAAACATGCCGCGTAAACAGACCGTTCAGAATCACTTGAGCAGATGGAAACTATAGATTCTGCTGGTTAATCTGCTCTGTTTGAAGCCTTGGGGTGAACTGGTAAAGCACACAATGGTGGTAACACTGGACCCTGCCAGGAAAGGTGTAGGTGAGCTTCCCACAACCATCGCCGCGACAAACAAACATGTAATTTCCTCCATCACCAACAGCCTCTCAATTCCCCTAGACGGACGGCAGACAGAAGTTCTCCAAAGTCAAATTCCTGCACATACTATGCTTCCAAGCACTGCTGCATCCACGGTCGTTTACATAACAGGTGAGAACACTTTGAGATAAAAATGAAGGAAACTCAAATGCATTATTCTGATTTAGACGTTTCAGCCAGAGGAGGCCGTTGTCCCAATATGATAGTCTGTTCATGATGACATTTATTCCTGTTTAGGAGAGTTAGATATGAGTGGTTGAGTTTTGAGCATCTTTTCCCAGGAGGAATGGTCAGCATACAAGCAGAAAATGTCATCAGCGGCGACAATATGAGTTATCTGTTGATCCAACCCTTGGGGAATGGAGAGACGAACATCATCCCACTGACCATGACCGTCATTGCAACCACGTATTTGGACAAAACCAACCAGTGGGAGAAGGTTGGTTTCGACAAGCGCAGTGAAGCTCTAGGGTACATTAATGATGGTGAGTGAGACTTGTCAATTGGGGAGTTGAGTAGAGTTTTGGCAGTCAGCGAGCGCGACCTTTCCTGTGTCCAGGCTACAGTAATCAACTTGTGAACCGTAAAAGTGATGGATCATTTTCCCTGAATCAGAATAAACCAAGCAGCACCTGGTAAGACCCTCCCACCACCACCACCAACCTTCTCATCAGGGTGCACCTTCGCTGCATGTTTGCTGCGTGGCTTGACTGTGGTTTTCTCATTGAAGGTTGACAGCTTTTGTCGTTAAGGTGTTTACAGTGGCCAGCTCTCTAGTCTCAGTGCAAAGCAGAATCATCTGCGATGCCGTCAAGTTCCTGATTCTCCAGCAGCAACCGGATGGACAATTCAGAGAGGTTGGAAGATTGACCAATAGAGAAATGCCGGTAATGCCTCTCATATTTCTTCCAGCCATTGAGAAATGTAGCGATGCATAAAACAGCCAACACCATTCCTCCTTCTTCTTCTTTTGCGTGAAGGGCGACGTATTTGGCGCAGATTCAGATGCCTCCATGACGTCTTTCTGCCTTATTGCCCTGCAAGAGTCGCGGCCACTTTGTGGTTTCAGTATTAACGTGAGTAGCTCCACTACGCTTCTCGGTTCTCCTCGTAAGGAAGCCTCGTACTGAAACTCTGCTCGGCCAAGGAGCATGATGAGAGCGAGCAAGCGATAGTGCTTCCGTGGCCAACTGCAAAAATATGCGCAATCTCTCCCCAAAAGCTCCCGACATCCCCACCCAAAGGGTGACCTGTTCTTGCTGTGAGGTGACCTGATTCAGCTTCATATTCCAGAATAATACGACGTAGACTTATTTTATCTTCCGACTGTTTGTTGTCACCCCAGAGTCTGCGCCGGAGTATATATAAAGCAGTGGGCTACCTGGAGAGGCGTCTGCCGGGACTCTCCAACCCATACGCCGTGGCAATGGCATCCTATGCACTCGCCAATGAAAACAGGCTGAACAAGGAGACCCTGAAAAGATTTGCCTCCCCAGGTTATTTTTTACACTATATTTCTTTACATAATACGGCTAATAATAGTCAGAACATTACAGCTTGTGAGAGTTAATGTAGGAAATACCGCATGTCATTGTCATATTTTCAGTTTTTAAAACATATTTATCCATTATTCGGAAACTGATGTCGTGTCCTCAGGGTTGGACCACTGGCCTGTCTCCAAAGGCCTCATTTACCAGCTGGAAGCGACATCTTATGCTCTTCTTGCTCTGGTTAGAGCCGGGGTGAGGAAAGATCACGCATGTGGAGTTTTCACCAATGCCGACTGACTGAGTGACTGGACGGGCGGATGGATGGATGGATGGATGGATGGATGGATGGATGGATGATGATGGATGGATGATGCCACCATAAAAACATACATTTTCCAAATTCATATTTGAAGGCCTTCGCAGAAGCTCGGCCGGTGGTCAGCTGGTTGAAGGAGCAGAAGAGGATCAGAGGAGCTTACCTGTCCACTCAGGTGAGGCAGCCGTCTCTCCTCACTATTTTGGTCTGTGAGGAGACAGTTTGAAGCAGTTTGCTATGACTTTGGTGATTTGATTGCCACCGGCGTCTCTCTCCTCCAGGCCAACTTGATGGTGTACCAGGCGGTCGCTGAGTACTTCACCAGAGTCAAAGAGGGAGAGAAGAACGTGCAGAACCTGGACGTGGACATCCGGTTGCCTGGCAGGCCAACTCCTGACAAGTTCAGCTTCAACAGGCAGAACTTCCACCTCACAAGAAGCTCGAAAGTGAGAACAAACAGACTCTGCAAGATGTATTCTCTTTTTAGGATTAAAAAATGCACATGCTCCGTTAAAAACATCACTATAAAACTGCAATGACGTTTAGAGACACATTTGTCTGTTGGCCAATGTGGTGTATAGGAAATATATTTATTAATATAAAGTAGATGAAGATATTGTGCACGTTTGAGGCCTTTAGTCCAATTGTCCTCCAAGGTTGGAGATGCAGGCTGCGGTGTTACGAATGAATTTTGCTGAGTCTTGTTAAAACCTGCTACTGTCTGTCGCTGTCTTTGATTGACAGTTGAGATCAGTCAGGTTGAACTAATAAACTGTGTGTTGCACTTTGACAGAGCAATTCCATAAACCAGCCCGTCACGGTGACGGCCACAGGAAAGGGACAAGGGGTTTTAAAGGTAGAAGCTTTTCAGGATCTGTTGTTAGGTTTTAATGTATTTTGTGTGGCGGAGTTGGAGAGACGGTTGATTTCTGGTCAGTCACACGATGAAAACTGGAATTAATAAAATGATTTAGCTGCACTTCTACCTCCCTGCCAGATGGTGTCGCTGTATTACACCTCGCCGAAACAAATGGAGCGCAACTGTCAGAAGTTCAACTTGTCTGTGCAGCTCATCCCACGTAATTTGAGGCTCTTTCTTCTTTCATTTTATTCATAAAAGAGAATGAATGAATGGTTAAATGTTGCCAACAGAATCAGTACGAGAGGATGAGAAAGTGTACAAGCTGAGAATAGATGTTTTGTAAGTACCGATGCAGTTTATATTCTAATTTAAATGGTGGTTATTATTCTTTTCTTTTTTTAATGTTTTTTCATTCATTCAGATACCTGAGCAAGGATCAAGACGCAACCATGTCGGTCTTGGATATTGGCTTACTAACTGGCTTCACTGTTGACACCAATGACCTGGACTCAGTAAGAGCCCACACACACACACACACACACACACACACCGTGGATGGATCTTTAATACGTGTGTTTGTGTGCAGCTCTCCAAAGGCCGCGGTCGCACCATTTCTAACTATGAGACGGGCAGAGTCCTATCAGACAGAGGCTCCCTCATCATCTACCTGGACAAGGTAACGCAGTCATGTCTCCTTCTGTTTCCCGTTCTGACTGTTTTTCCCATTCCTCCGTTTCCGTTTGAATCCCTCCACAGGTTTCCCACACACAACCGGTAGAAATCTCATTTAGGATCCGTGAGGTTCTCAGACTTGCCGTTTTACAACCAGCTGCTGTGTCTGTCTATGAACACAAAGACCGTGAGCTATTGTCACTTTTATATAAATACATACATAAAACATAAATAAGCGCAGAAAATGAGTCTTTGACACTCTCCTTTTCCAGAAACCGCCTGTGTGAAGTTTTACCATCCAGCGAGAGTAGCGGGACAGCTAATGCGTTTATGCAAGGGTAACGAATGCAAGTGTGCTGAAGGTAAACAGGAGGGCCGCTGTAGCTTCTGCGTGGCCACAACTTCAACATCCAGACGTGGAATCGCACCCGCAGACTTTAAAGAGCTGCTTTGTGAAAACAGAACTGAATCTGGAAATGTTACAGTGTAATGTTGCACCCGTGCAGAGGGCTGCGGTATTCTGAAGAGGGACACCGTCAACAACGAGCAGCGCTTAGAAAGGCCCTGCGAGGTGTCTAGCAGGACGAGAACAGATTTCGGTGAGCCAGAATGCATGTTTGACAGAAAGCGATGTCAGCTGGTCAGCTGACCATCTGCAACCTGTCCCACAGTGTACAAAGTGAGAGTGGACGAAATCAGCAGAGATTTGTCCATGGACGTGTACACCATGACCATTCTTCAGGTCATCAAGGAAGGTTGGTGTTTTTGTTCTTTTTAAGAGGAGTTCTGGTGACACGTACGCACGCGTCCTGACTGACATATGGTGCAAATGTATGTGGAGTCCTCACAAATCACTGATTATGGGAACAACACGTGTATTTGTGTTATAACTGTTGTCATTTTGGACCTGATGCTAGTGTGGGCACATCACCTTCACGCTTTTTTATGAGATGTACCTGTAAACCCATTTCCTGTTTTGTTTCCAGGTAGTTACGATGTGAATCCTTCGGGAAAATTGCGCAGTTTCCTCAGTTTTGCGCACTGCAGAGAATATTTGAACTTGGTGACAGGGAAAACCTACCTCATCATGGGAGAGTCCAAACAAATTTACAGAGATGACGCACAGCAATCGTACGTATTTTTTTTTACCTGTTTGGGTGTGTGGGATCTCTCACCGTTATGGTGATCCTCCTGCCCATATTACAGTTATCCTTCCTATTTTCTACAACGGTCATTATGCTGATAAATATGAACATGCAAGTGCTATTTTTTAAATATTTGAGCCCATTAAGACTCAAAGAACTCGTCTCTTCAGGTATCAGTACGTAATCGGAGAGCAAACCTGGCTGGAGTACTGGCCCACCAACGCCGAGTGCCAGTCCGACCAACACAGACCCACCTGCTTGGGCTTAGATGACCTGGTCAGTCAACAACTCCTTTTTGGATGTGTGGCATGAAAGGGCAAATAAATTAACTCTAAATTTCAAAGTGTCCACTTTTTTCCCCACCCTTCTAAAAACAAAATTCTATAAAAAAAAACCCAAAGTGTTCAATCTCACATTTATATAGTTCACAAAAATGTACAGGTTAGTGTTAATTAGACCCAGATAAAAATAAAAACTTGATCTCGGGGAGCGAGAGGTATTTAGTTTAATGACTTCAACAACCATGGAGGTGTCCTGAGGACAGTTTGACCCTAACTGATGAAAATAAAAAAATATAGCTCTCTATGATCTAAAATCCCTAATATCATTAGAAACCAATATTTACCAGGAGACAATCCTCAAATGTATAGCAACAAAACACCTCTCAATCATGTCAAACCAGAGGAAAATCCAGCAAAAACTATTAAAAATATATTCATTGGCTTTGTCTCACCTTAAAAACAAACGTTACCATCTCGGTATTTGTTGTGATGCTGATGAATTCATTCATTTTATTCACTTTTATTAAATATCATCGTTGAGGTCAATATTATCTACATCAATACATCTTTCTTCTGAGAAAGATGAGAACCAGGCAGACACACGAGGACCTCACGAAAACCCCACACAGAAGCGCCTGGTCCCCCCGGGGCCGACCAACCAGGAACCTTCTAGCCAACAGTACTATTACGTCAACATTGCTCAAGAAAAAATATGATGAATAAAAAGAAGAACAGCAAATTTTAAATGTGCGAGAATGGTTCGTTGCCTCCACGCACGTCAACTAAGCTGGTCCTGTGGTGAACGATGAAGGCTTTTTGTTGGAGATAGCAAGCGAAGCTCCGCCCATTCGGTAGCGTCACGCCACTTGAGCTACTGCAGAGCAGCGTCCGGAGTTCAGTTGAGGAGAGGTGTCCAAACTGTCAAAATGAGATCAGGCCTGGATGTGTGCAGGCCTCTGGTCTGGCTGTTTGCCTTTTGTAGCTCTTCCACTTTGATCGGTCTGGCCGGAGGATCCTCGTTGTAAGTAAACCTGGATTTGCTCCTAATGTCTGCATGTGAAAATAGGCATTGATTGTTTGGGTGGATTTAAATCATCATGAATAGAGACGGACGGGTGGTTGAAATACTCCAGCATTTCGCCCCGATTCAAGTTGTTTCCAGTAAGTTTGGCTGAACCAACAAATTTCACCAGGTGATGCAAACTGACAGGAAATATGAAGGAATGTTTATTTGATCAGAACTGGATCCTGTCCAAGACCATCAATAAATCACCTATTGTTTGTGAAGGCAACCAAATCAACATATGAAAGTATTTCCGCACAGGAAGGTGATGTCTGCCCCCAACATCCTGCAAGTGGGAACCCCGGTAAATGTCTTTGTGGAGTGTCAGGACTGCACAGGAGAGGACGACATCCAGGTCGAAATCCTCGTTCTCAGTTATCCGACCAAATCCTGAAGGCTGGCATTGGTCTATAGGTCATTTCCTTCCTCATTAACATTAACACACGCCTTCATATCTAGAGCTACTGATACACATTACACATGAGCAAACACAGAGAAAAACTTTGGCTGCGGGATCACAGTTATGAAAGGTTCACTGGGGGCATGGAGGCAGATTTGGTTGGTTGTAGCTGTTTGGTTGCGGTGTTGCTGCGGTCTGAATTTGTTTATTGTTATTTATAGTAGTTTTCATTATTGTTGAAGTCATGGTGTGTTTTTTAGGGTGACAGGGTGAGCTCAACAGGCCTGTCCTGATGAAGCAGCACTGTCTGATAAGAAAAGACATTCACATGCCAATGCTGCTTGTCTCCATGCTGGAACAAGGGGGGAACAAACAAACAAAAAACAACCCACCCAGTGTCTGAGGCACTTCCTATCACCCACATACAATGCAGTCCTCCACTCCTTCCAACAGCAAAACAAACATTCACACCTTCGGAACCTTCGCGCACTCCGCTAATCTTACCACCATTCGTTCAGACCTTGTGGTGTTTTTTACAGTAAAGCATGACTCAGCAAGGAACCAAATGGATTATTAAGTTATTCCATCCCAGATACTGTGACCTATCAGATCACAGACGATCATAAATCCTTGATGAAGGCTCGCAGAGGAGCTCTGGGGCTGTGGGGTCCAGAGCTGCTCCGGGGAGCCCCTTCCAGCCTCCATTCCTCCAAGGCCATTTAAATAGCGAGCCAGCTGGGAGTAAAAAAGCAAATTTTTAACAGAACTCATCACAATTCAGGCTGTTTTATTGACCAGTGTGTGGCCATGGAGTCAGCTCATGTTTCTACCATTTCTATTGTAGTCTTTTGTTATATTTCCTTACAAAAATTATCTACTGTCTGTAAAGGTTCGTTCCTGCATTCACGTGTTCAGCATGAACCTTGTGAAAGGGTCTGGATAGACTACCGGCCCACAAAAGACTAGTTTCGAACGCACAGGAACTCCTCGAGATGTCTGCATTATACCAATATGTATGTGGGAAGTTCAGGGTCAACCCCATCATGAGGCTGATATTGGTGGAGGAGAGGCTGGGGCCCGATGAGAGGAGGGCATAAAAACTGGTATAAGAGCAGCAGCATGAGCACTGAGTTCAGAGTGTTGGGCATCAGGGCTCAGCTGAGATGGAAAAACCTGAGAGAATCTGTCCGATTCTGTTGCTTCTCTTCTTCACGTCCTTTTTGCCTCCCACGGATGGATCACCTTTGTAAGTAATTGTGTTTGAATACGCTAAATGCCAATTAGATTTTAAGTGGTTTGATTTGATTCCCTGGGGGGGACAAAACTAGAAAAATAATCAAAATGTCACTGTCATTTTCCTACTCTTTTCCTACTCCATTTGTAGATTATGGATGAATTTTAATCCTTAAAAGAAAAGTACATTTTAGCTAATACTGTCACACTGGCGACACCCGTTTTTAAATGTCTTAAGGGAATTAAAATTTTAAAAACGAAGCTTATTGTGAGCGTACACCAAGGGACAAATGGAATTATATCAGGGTGACAGTTACACAGCTTTTCAAGAGTGTAACAGCTTGAAGTAAAACCTCCTGAAATAGTTTTAGTTAAGTTTAGTTCCATGTTTGTGTAGCTCAGGTCAAAGTACGCCAGCTTGCACAATGATGTCCTGCACCAGATCCACGCTCCCGTTGTTGGTCTAAGGGCTCTTTTATCTGTTTTTTTTCCAGGGAGGTGCTGGCAGCCCCGAACGCGATACGAGCGGGAATGCCAGAAAACATCTTTGTGGAAGTCCAGGATTTCTCACTTGACACGAACATTCCTGTCGAAATCATTGTGATGAACCACCCGACAAAAAGCAAACGGCTGGCGTCGACAGCTGTGAACCTCAACAGGGCAAATTCTCATCAGGCATTTGGAGAAGTTTTGGTAACATGGAAATACTAACATACTTCTCTATTTTGGTGGGCAGGAGTTATTATAAATGGTGTGTTTGGGGGCTGGTTCTGGAGTTTAAAGCTAAAGATGTGGAAAATGTTCATTTTTATGCTGATGACTCACCTTTATTTACTCATTGCAGTTGTTAAACACATCCCGTCCCCATCGTTAATGCAATTTCTTCCACTGAAAAACTGATGGGGTGACGAAAGCCAGGCCTCCATTTCTGACCTACCAGGCAGGAAACGCTTCCCCCTGACTTCCTACTCCCCGTTTTCTCCCTGGGAGGACAGAAAACCTGTCTGCATTGTGGCCTTCACGGCTTTTCGACATCCCATTAGATCCTTACCCTGCAACTGACGTACAATACACTCTGTCTCTGTAGATCCCCGCTGAAGCATTTAATAACTATGACAACAGTCAACATTACGTTTACCTACAAGCTGTGTTTCCAGAAAGAATGCTGGAGAAGGTCGTCTTAGTGTCCTTCCAGACTGAGTATTTGTTCATTCAGATAGACAAAAACATGTACACCCCTGAGAGCAGAGGTAAGTTTAACGCTCCAACACTGGGAGTTTCATGTTGGGGCAACAATAAAGCTCCTGAAATGTGAATCTGATCAGTAATTTGAAGAAAAATGTGACTTGTTGTATGAATAATAATCTGCTACAATAATGGAAAGGCTGGATGATTTCATGCACATTCATTTGTGTTTGTCAGAAACATTCTTAAAACTGTCTTTTAACGCTTCCCCCCCCAACAGTTCTTTTAGGATCTTTGCTATGATGCCTGACTTTTCATACAGGGCCAACCGGAACCCCCTTCACATCGAGATAGTGGTACTGTATTCTATATAATAATATAGTGCAAGTGAAGACGTTATCAATGTTGTTTAGAATTCCAATTTAACCAACCGGTAGGAGCAGTGTTAAACATTAGTCAAATGCGGAATGATGCCAAGTATGAGTGTGTTAGTTGTTTATTCTTTTTCGTCTTTCAATTTCAGAACCCTGAGGGCCACTTCGCCGTAAATTCCATTGTACTTGAGCCACCAGGAATGTACCAGGGCAATATTCGAATCCCTGAAGATGCAAGGTGGGTTTATCTGTCTGTCGGTGATGGCGGATTACCTCATTGGATGCTGAAAAGAATCACCTCTGGGGGTTTTTTAATGTTGAGATTTTATTTTGTCACAATGTATTTTCCATATCTGATCAGTCACACTGCCCCCTACAGTTTGGATCAGCACAATACGCCTTTTTCTGTGTCCCCGTTGTCTCATCTGCACCATCCAGTGTTGACATGTACGTCATCTGAAAACACATCAAGATGTTTTCTATTGTTTATTTGTTTGTTTTCCCGCCCGATAGTCCTGGTTTGTGGAAAATTAAGGCAACGTATTCCAACAACCCACAGCTGAGTTGTAGCGCAGAATTTGAGGTCAAGGAATACGGTAAACATCAATATCAAACCAGCCACGGCCATTTTTTTCCCCAAACTGACGATTTCCCTTTCCAAACTCTCCAGTGGTGCCCAGCCTGTCCGTACAACTGACCCCAGAGAGCATGTTCTTCTACGAGGATGAAGACAAAATCACTGTCAACATCAATGCTCGGTGCGTGAAGAGTTTTGGTTTTAATGGATTTAAATCAAATGATTCGGAAGTTAAAGTAAAGAGTTTCTCCCCTTCTCTTTGCTTAGGTACCTGTTTGGGGAAGAGGTTGACGGGGTGGCGTTTGTTTTATTTGGAATTCAACACGTGGGTCAAAAAAAGCCTATTCCAAGTTCCCTCCAGCGAGTGTCGGTAACGTAGCTCCCCAGCATGTCTGGCCTTTTTCTCTGTCTTCTCGGACTTTAGCATTGAAGATTTAAACCTCGCATTGACCTTTAACCCTGGCATTAGATTGTTCGTGGGAAAGGAGCTGCTGTACTGCAGAGAAGAAAAATCACAGAGGCTTTTGGGCCTTTGACGGGCTATTCCATATATGTAAAAGTCACTGTGCTGACAGAGAGCGGTAAGAGGCTTTGCAGACATCTTTGCTGTCTTGTTCTGTTATGAAATAACAACATAAACTATGTTTGCCTCAGGTGGAGATATGGTGGTGTCGGAGTTTAATGGTATCAAAATCGTCAAGTCCCCATACACCATCAACCTCGACAAAGCCACTAAGAACTTTAAACCAGGAATACCCTATGATTTGGAGGTAAACAAAAAAATAAATTAGCAGAGTGATGAATTTCAAATGTTAAAAATACCATATTGGGGGTTTTTAGATAAAAAATCTGAAGGATCCAATGAGTTTGCCATGCTTGACCCCATCAATACACCTACTACCCTTAATTAGCAGGTTCTTGTCCAGATTTATTTTTCTCTAGCAACAGTTTGCCTACATTGCTTATTAAATCTCTTCATTCAGTTACATTAGCAGATCTCACCTTCCCCTTATCTGTTAAACTCAGGAATTGTTTGCTCAAAGTTTTCTACTTTTTAAAACGAGACAATCTTGATTTTAACAAAAGCTGAATAATTATCGCCGAATTCAATGTTAAAATCCATCCTTTTTCATCTCATATGGCAGTTTCAAGTGCTGAATCTTGACGGCACTCCAGCAAAACTAGTTGATGTGTCGGTAGAACCAGGATCCATGTTGGTACGAACCAGAGACAACGGCTTTGGGAAGCTTTCCATTAACACAGAGGAAAACGCCCCAAGACTGACAATCACTGTAAGTACGTATTTGTAGCGGCAAAATGATAACGGTGATATTTGAAATGTGTATTTATTGATGACATTTCAGATAAAGACCAGCCATGATGCTCTTGCACCTGACAAACAAGCCACGGCCACATTCGAAGTTCTACCATACTCCAGTCCCACCAAAACCTACATCCACATAGGTAACATCAACCCACCAGCACCAGCACTGGCGGAAACCTCCTTTTTATTCTTTACATTGTATAAAATCCAAATCCAAGTTAGAGCCATATTTCATTTTGGATCTCATTTGTGATATTTTGATGAGCCTTCATGGCGAATTGATAAAACGTTTTATTTGAGGAGCCCCGGGGGCCCGTCACCAAGGAGCCATGGAGGTCATTGTCCCTCATATTGAGAACCTACATTTTTAATTGCTGTTTGAATGTAGTGGACTGATGTCAATGTGAGAGTGTGGAGTTGTGTTTGCAAACCACTGCATGTAGTAATGCTGCATAAATACAGAAACATGCACAAAACCCCCATAAATGGCTAACTTTTTAATGCAATTTGTACAGTGGCTAATACAGCAGACCTGAAGTTAGGAGACAACTTGGGAGTCCACTGTTTCCTTAAAAGGCAAGAATATGCACCAGCTATGATCACCTACCTGGTGAGAGACTCTTTATTGCTTTCTATGTGCTTTTATTTGTATACATCTTTACATTTGCTGAATGTGTCCGTTTGTCTTCTCAGATCTTAAGCAAAGGTCGTCTGGTGAAGCACAGCCGACGGCAGTTAAATTATCAGATGGTCATTTCAGAGAATATCCTTGTCACCAAGGAAATGATGCCATCCTTCACCATTATAGCGTACTACCATACAAGCAACAACGAAGTGGTGTCAGACTCTGTCAGGGTGGATGTCAAAGACACCTGCATCGGCTCGGTGAGAAAGGAGCTCATTTCTAACCCTTGAGATGTTTTACGCCCATGGGTTTAAACGTGCTCCAGCTGAAACGACGTGCCCTCCCTCCCCTTTAGCTTCAGCTGGAAAAACTCAGAGTGGTTCCATCCCATGAGCCTCGCAAGTTACTTCCGCTGAAAATCACTGGAACCCCAGGAGCCACAGTGGGGCTGGTGGCGGTCCACAAAGACGTTTACACAGACAAGTGGAGATTAACCCAGAAAAAGGTGTAGTTTGTTGACTGCTGCTATGAAACATGCAGTTTACCATTTAACGTGCAGTCCTATTTAAAAGGCGCCTGCCGTGATTCTTCCTGCTGTTCCTTAGGAACGAAAATCAGATATGAATAATGAATTTGTTTGTTGTTTGCTTCAGATCTGGGATGAGGTAAAAAAAAAAGACAGGTACTGCCCGCTCGGTGGAGAGTACAACAGTATGAGGGTGTTCTACGAAGCTGGCCTGTTGTTTGAGTCCAACATTGGCAGCACTCCCTACAGACAAGGTGAAACCTCAGATTCACTCTTTTATCGGACTCCTTCTGTACACACCCTCTGGAGTTTCTGTCTCATTAATGCCTTTAAATACTGGGAGTTAAAAAAAGTCTTTTTAATTATTTTAGATCTAAGGTGTCCCTCCTACAACAGGAAGAAACGAAGTGACGACATAGGTAAAAACAAAGTTGCAGTCTTCCGGCAGGGCTCTTTATTGAAGTGTGCAACAGTTTTGTTGCTTTGTGTCCTTTGTGCACCTACAAAACCTCAAGTATGGATAATTTTCCATCATCGTGGCAGTTGGGAATTCACTAAAAATAATCTTTTTGCAGGAGACAACATGAATAGCTCTATGGATGTCGAGGACATTGTATCGCGCTCTATTTTGCCTAAAAGTTGGATGTGGTTATCTGTGGTTCTTCCGCCATGCCCTGGAAATGACCCTTACTGGTGAGACAGCAGAGATACACAACCGTTTGACTCCATTTTGGGTATCATTATTCCAACGAGTAAAGCATTTTTATTTACTTCCAGTAAAACTACATCAAAAACCATGAGTTACCCACTACAAGATTCCATTACAAACTGGGAAATCACTGGAATTAGTCTGTCACGAACTCATGGTGAGGTGATTGTTGAGCTGCAATGCTGCTTGTTCCACCAACACTCATGTCATTTAACCTTCAGGCATCTGTGTGGCTGATCCACTGGAGGTCATTGTCAGAAAAGATTTCTTCATCGACCTCAAAGCACCATACTCTGCAATAGCTGGAGAACAGCTGGAAATAAAGGCTGTCCTCCACAACTACACCCCTGACCACATCACGTGAGTCACTATTTAGTCCCTGTTCAAAACACATTCTACACTTTGGCGTGATTTGTAGTTGGCTGCTTGCCAACTAATAATCACAAAAGTCCAATAAAAGTGGACACAAACCTTCCCAAATCATCAAGTATAAGCACAGGCTCTTCCCCCGATACTTCCTTTATTTAATATAAACTGGACAACATCAGTTGACTGTATAACATTCTATGTAACCACTTTTCTTCCCTGGATGAAGGTACTTGTACATCTCTTTGAAGAGGAAAATGTCTGTAGTGCAGCTTATGGCCGTCGGAAATATAAGCAGGAGGTCATCGTCGGAGCCATGTCTTCCCGCTCTGTCTCCTTTGTCCTAATTTTCACCAAGGAAGGCCTAAGCGACATTCATGTTACAGCGGCTGTCAAAGATTCATTTTTAAATGATGGAGTTATGAAGATGATCTATGTGGTGGTAAGGAAACATGCCGCGTAAACAGAGCATTCAGAATCACACTTGAGCAGATGGAAACTATAGATTCTGCTGGTTAATCTGCTCTGTTTGAAGCCTTGGGGTGAACTGGTAAAGCACACAATGATGGTAACACTGGACCCTGCCAGGAAAGGTGTAGGTGAGCTTCCCACAACCATCACCACGACAAACAAACATGTAATTTCCTCCATCACCAACAGCCTCTCAATTCCCCTAGACGGACGGCAGACAGAAGTTCTCCAAAGTCAAATTCCTGCACATACTATGCTTCCAAGCACTGCTGCATCCACGGTCGTTTACATAACAGGTGAGAACACTTTGAGATGAAAATGAAGGAAACTCAAATGCATTATTCTGATTTAGACGTTTCAGCCAGAGGAGGCCGTTGTCCCATTATGATAGTCTGTTCATGATGACATTTATTCCTGTTTAGGAGAGTTAGATATGAGTGGTTGAGTTTTGCGCATCTTTTCACATTAGGAATGGCCAGTGTACAAGCAGAAAACGTCATCAGCGGCGACAATATAAATTATCTGCTGATCCAACCCTTGGGGAATGGAGAGACGAACATCATCCCACTGACCATGACCGTTATTGCAACCACGTATTTGGACAAAACCAACCAGTGGGAGAAGGTTGGTTTCGAGAAGCGCAGTGAAGCTCTAGGGTACATTAATGATGGTGAGTGAGACTTGTCAATTGGGGAGTTGAGTAGAGGTTTGGCAGTCAGCGAGCGCAACCTTTCCTGTGTCCAGGCTACAGTAATCAACTTGTGAACCGTAAAAGTGATGGATCATTTTCCCTGAATCAGAATAAACCAAGCAGCACCTGGTAAGACCCCCCCCCACCACCACCACCACCAACCTTCTCATCAGGGTGCACCTTCGCTGCATGTTTGCTGCGTGGCTTGACTGTGGTTTTCTTATTGAAGGTTGACAGCTTTTGTCGTTAAGGTGTTTACAATGGCCAGCTCTCTAGTCTCAGTGCAAAGCAAAATCATCTGTGATGCCGTCAAGTTCCTGATTCTCCAGCAGCAACCAGATGGACAATTCAGAGAGGTTGGAAGATTGACCAATAGAGAAATGCCGGTAACGCCTCTCATATTTCTTCCAGCCATTGAGAAATGTAGCGATGCATAAAACAGCCAACACCGTTCCTCCTTCTTCTTCTTCTTTTTTGCTGGAAGGGCGACGTATTTGGCGCAGATTCAGATGCCTCCATGACGTCTTTCTGCCTTATTGCCCTGCAAGAGTCGCGGCCACTTTGTGGTCTCAGTATTAACGTGAGTAGCTCCACTATGCTTCTCGGTTCTCCTCGTACGGAAGCCTCATACTGAAACTCTGCTCGGCCAAGGAGCATGATGAGAGCGAGCAAGCGATAGTGCTTCCGTGGCCAACTGCAAAAATATGCGCAATCTCTCCCCAAAAGCTCCCGACATCCCCACCCAAAGGGTGACCTGTTCTTGCTGTGAGGTGACCTGACTCAGCTTCATATTCCAGAATAATATGACGTAGACTTATTTTATCTTCCGACTGTCTGTTGTCACCCCAGAGCCTGCGCCAGAGTATTTATAAAGCAGTGGGCTACCTGGAGAGGCGTCTGCCGGGACTCTCCAACCCATACGCCGTGGCAATGGCATCCTATGCACTCGCCAATGAAAACAGGCTGAACAAGGAGACCCTGAAAAGATTTGCCTCCCCAGGTTTTTTTTTTTACACTATATTTCTTTACATAATACGGCTAATAATAGTCAGAACATTACAGCTTGTGAGAGTTAATGTAGGAAATACCGCATGTCATTGTCATATTTTCAGTTTTTAAAACATATTTATCCATTATTCGGAAATTGATGTCGTGTCCTCAGGGTTGGACCACTGGCCTGTCTCCAAAGGCCTCATTTACCAGCTGGAAGCGACATCTTATGCTCTTCTTGCTCTGGTTAGAGCCGGGGTGAGGAAAGATCATGCATGTGGAATTTTCACCAATGCCGACTGACTGACTGACTGGGGACGGGCGGGAGGAAGACGGACGGACGGCCGGACGGACGGACGGACGACGGACGGATGGATGGATGGATGGATGATGGATGATGGATGATGGATGGATGGATGATGCCACCATAAAAACATACATTTTCCAAATTCATATTTGAAGGCCTTAGCAGAAGCTCAGCCGGTGGTCAGCTGGTTGAAGGAGCAGAAGAGGATCAGAGGAGCTTACCTGTCCACTCAGGTGAGGCAGCCATCTCTCCTCACTATTTTGGTCTGTGAGGAGACAGTTTGAAGCAGTTTGCTATGACTTTAGTGATTTGATTGCCACCGGCGTCTCTCTCCTCCAGGCCAACTTGATGGTGTACCAGGCGGTCGCTGAGTACTTCACCAGAGTCAAAGAGGAAGAGAAGAACGTGCACAACCTGGATGTGGACATCCGGTGCCTGGCAGGCAAACTACTGACAAGTTCAGCTTCAACAGGCAGAACTTCACCTCACAAGAAGCTTGAAAGTGAGAACAAACAGACTCTACAAGATGTATTCTCTTTTTAGGATTAAAAAAATGCACATGCTCCGTTAAAAACATTACTATAAAACTGCAATGACGTTTAGAGACACATTTGTCTGTAGGCCAATGTGGTGTATAGGAAATATATTTATTAATATAAAGTAGATGAAGATATTGTGCACGTTTGAGGCCTTTAGTCCAATTGTCCTCCAAGGTCGTAGATGCAGGCTGCGGTGTTACGAATGAATTCTGCTGAGTCTTGTTAAAACCTGCTACTGTCTGTCGCTGTCTTTGATTGACAGTTGAGATCAGTCAGGTTGAACTAATAAACTGTGTGTTGCATTTTGACAGAGCAATTCCATAAACCAGCCCGTCACGGTGACAGCCACAGGAAAGGGACAAGGGGTTTTAAAGGTAGAAGCTTTTCAGGATCTGTTGTTAGGTTTTAATGTATTATGTGTGGCGGAGCTGGATAGACGGTTGATTTCTGGTCAGTCACACGATGAAAACTGGAATTAATAAAATGATTTAGCTGCACTTCTACCTCCCTGCCAGATGGTGTCGCTGTATTACACTCGCCGCCGAAACAAATGGAGCGCAACTGTCAGAAGTTCAACTTGTCTGTGCAGCTCATCCCACGTAATTTGAGGCTCTTTCTTCTTTCATTTTATTCATAAAAGAGAATGAATGAATGGTTAAATGTTGCCAACAGAATCAGTACGAGAGGATGAGAAAGTGTACAAGCTGAGAATAGATGTTTTGTAAGTACCGATGCAGTTTATATTCTAATTTAAATGGTGGTTATTATTCTTTTTTTTTTTTTTAATGTTTTTCCATTCATTCAGATACCTGAGCAAGGATCAAGACGCAACCATGTCGGTCTTGGATATTGGCTTATTAACTGGCTTCACTGTTGACACCAATGACCTGGACTCAGAAGCCCACACACACACACACACACACCCACACACACACCCACACACACACCCACACACACCGTGGATGGATCTTTAATACGTGTGTTTGTGTGCAGCTCTCCAGAGGCCGCGGTCGCACCATTTCTAACTATGAGACGGGCAGAGTCCTATCAGACAGAGGCTCCCTCATCATCTACCTGGACAAGGTAACGCAGTCATGTCTCCTTCTGTTTCCCGTTCTGACTGTTTTTCCCATTCCTCCGTTTCCGTTTGAATCCCTCCACAGGTTTCCCACACACAACCGGTAGAAATCTCTTTTAGGATCCGTGAGGTTCTCAGACTTGCCGTTTTACAACCAGCTGCTGTGTCTGTCTATGAACACAAAGACCGTGAGCTATTGTCACTTTTATATAAATACATATATAAAACATAAATAGGCGCAGAAAATGAGTCTTTGACACTCTCCTTTTCCAGAAACCGCCTGTGTGAAGTTTTACCATCCAGCGAGCGAGTAGCGGGACAGCTGATGCGTTTATGCACGGGTAACAAATGCAAGTGTGCTGAAGGTAAACAGGAGGGCCGCTGTAGCTTCTGCGTGGCCATAACTTCAACATCCAAATGTGGAATCGCACCCGCAGACTTTAAAGAGCTGCTTTGTGAAAACAGAACTGAATCTGGAAATGTTACAGTGTAATGTTGCACCCGTGCAGAGGGCTGCGGTATGCTGAAGAGGGACACCGTCAACAACGAGCAGCGCTTAGAAAGGTCCTGCGAGGTCTCGCGCAGGACGAGAACAGATTTCGGTGAGCCAGAATGCATGTTTGACAGAAAGCGATGCAGCAGGTCAGCTGACCATCTGCAACCTGTCCCACAGTGTACAAAGTGAGAGTGGACGAAATCAGCAGAGATTTGTTCAGGGACGTGTACACCATGACCATTCTTCAGGTCATCAGGGAAGGTTGGTGTTTTTGTTCTTTTTAAGAGGAGTTCTGGTGACACGTACGCACGCGTCCTGACTGACATATGGTGCAAATGTATGTGGAGTCCTCACAAATCACTGATTACGGGAACAACACGTGTATTTGTGTTATAACTGTTATAACTGTTATGTTATAACTAGTGTGGGCACATCACCTTCACGCTTTTTTATGAGATGTACCTGTAAACCCATTTCCTGTTTTGTTTCCAGGTAGTTACGATGTGAATCCTTCGGGAAAATTGCGCAGTTTCCTCAGTTTTGCGCACTGCAGAGAATATTTGAACTTGGTGACAGGGAAAAGCTACCTCATCATGGGAGAGTCCAAACAAATTTACAGAGATGACGCACAGCAATCGTACGTTTCTTTGGGTGTGTGGGATCTCTCACCGTTATGGTGATCCTCCTGCCCATATTACAGTTATCCTTCCTATTTTCTACAACGGTCATTATGCTGATAAATATGAACATACAAGTGCTATTTTTTAAACATTTGAGCCCATTAAGACTCAAAGAACTCGTCTCTTCAGGTATCAGTACATAATCGGAGAGCAAACCTGGCTGGAGTACTGGCCCACCGACGCCGAGTGCCGGTCCGACCAACACAGACCCACCTGCTTGGGCTTAGATGACCTGGTCAGTCAACAACTCCTTTTTGGATGTGTGGCATGAAAGGGCAAATAAATTGACTCTAAATTTCAAAGTGTCCACTTTTTTTCCCACTCTTCTCAAAACAAAATTCTATCATAAAAACCCAAAGTGTTCAATCTCACATTTATATAGTTCACAAAAATTTAGGGGTTAGTGTTAATTAGTGTTAATTAGACCCAGATAAAAATAAAAACTTGATCTCGGGGAGTGAGAGGTATTTAGTTTAACGCCTTCATTACCATGGAGGTGTCCTGAGGACAGTTTGACCTTAAATGAAACCTGTTGCCCTCAGATATATTTTTTATTCCTCAAATGGTCTGAAAATATGAACGAGACCAGCGGTGTCACACAGAATTGATCGTGTGATAGACCTTTATCTGCTTTGAAATATTTACATTTAATGTGTAAATTTGGTGGCTATGTGTCAATAAATACACATTGATTTGTTTATATTTTCCAGACCATCAATCCCTTCATTGAAATAGGCCCAGAACTGTTGTTTTGCTCTGCTGAACCAACGATTTGTCTTTTTGTGGTCGATCCACAAATTACAGTCATCCACTGCAAAAATTCTTAAATATTGTGTGAATCAGGCTGTGAGTGACTGATGAAAATAAACAAATATAGCTCTCTATGATCTAAAATCCCTAATATCATTAGAAACCAATATTTACCAGGAGACAATCCTCAAATGTATAGCAACAAAACACCTCTCAATCATGTCAAACCAGAGGAAAATCCAGCAAAAATTATTAGAAATATATTCATTGGCTTTGTCTCACCTTAAAAACAAACGTTACCATCTCGGTATTTGTTGTGATGCTGATAAATTCATTCACTTTTATTAAATATCATCGTTGAGGTCAATATTATCTACATCAATACATCTTTCTTCTGAGAAAGATGAGAACCAGGCAGACACGAGGACCTCACGAAAACCCCACACAGAAGCGCCTGGCCCCCCCTGGGCCGACCAACCAGGAACCTTCTAGCCAACAGTACTATTACGTCAACATTGCTCAAGAAAAAATATGATGAATAAAAAGAACAGCAAATTTTAAATGTGCGAGAATGGTTCGTTGCCTCCACGCACGTCAACTAAGCTGGTCCTGTGGTGAACGATGAAGGCTTTTTGTTGGAGATAGCAAGCGAAGCTCCGCCCACTTGGTAGCCTCACGCCACTTGAGCTACTGCAGAGCAGCGTCCGGAGTTCAGTTGAGGAGAGGTGTCCAAACTGTCAAAATGAGATCAGGCCTGGATGTGTGCAGGCCTCTGGTCTGGCTGTTTGCCTTTTGTAGCTCTTCCACTTTGATCGGTCTGGCCGGAGGATCCTCGCTGTAAGTAAACCTGGATTTGCTCCTAATGTCTGCATGTGAAAATAGGCATTGATTGTTTGGGTGGATTTAAATCATCATGAATAGAGACGGACGGGTTGTTGAAATACTCCAGCATTTCGCCCCGATTCAAGTTGTTTCCAGTAAGTTTGGCTGAACCAACAAATTTCACCAGGTGATGCAACCTGACGGGAAATATGAAGGAATGTTTATTTGATCAGAACTGGATCCTGTCCAAGACCATCAATAAATCACCTATTGTTTGTAAAGGCAACCAAATCAACATATGAAAGTATTTCCGCACAGGAAGGTGATGTCTGCCCCCAACATCCTGCAAGTGGGAACCCCGGTAAATGTCTTTGTGGAGTGTCAGGACTGCACAGGAGAGGACGACATCCAGGTCGAAATCCTCGTTCTCAGTTATCCGACCAAATCCCGAAGGCTGGCATCCAGATTTGTGACACTTCGGCAGGTGGATCATTTCCAGTCCTTCGGAGTGATCAGGGTAAAAGAAGAAGGGCCAGGGTTTCCTTTGGTGAATCTTTTCCGACCTAATTAGCATTTGTTTTCAGATCTCCCCAACGGACTTTAGTCTGGAGCCCAACTTGAAGCAGTACGTCTTCCTGCAAGCTCGCTTCCCAGACATCCAACTGGAGAAAGCGGCCTTGGTGTCCTTTCAGTCTGGCTACATCTACATCCAGACTGACAAAACCCTCTACACACCCAACAGTAAACGTGAGATTCTTCCACATCGACGCTCTAAACAGATCCACGCGTCCGGCAGGAAACGTCTCGGTTTTCTTTTTCAGTTCATTACAGGATGTTTGCTGTGACACCGCACATGGAGCCCGTGGAAAGAGACAATCAAACAGATACGTCCATTACCGTCCAGATTGTGGTACTGTATTTTCATTTTTAGATGCACACTTACCAACGTCTTTTTAGATGGATTTTAAATGCAGTCAGTTCACACAGTTTAAACACTCGAACTGTCTATTCGCAGAGCCCAGAAGGGATCATTCTGGAGAGCAACACAGTCTTTCTGCAGTCTGGGATGTACTCTGGAAGCTACAAACTTGCTGAAATTGTCAGGTATGGTGGTCAATGTTGTGTCGACTTTATATGAAATACTGCTGGTGCGTCAAATCCTATCAAGGTCTTTTCTTTTCTAAATGGTAAGTCAGAGCTACTCTCTCTCTTTCTGCGTTTGTGTGTGTGTGTGCGTCTGTGTGTGTGTGTGTGTGTGTGTGTCAGCATTGGTCTGTGGAGGGTGGAGGCCAGGTTCAGCAGCAAACCTCAGATGAGCTACTCGTCCGAGTTTGAGGTGAAAGAACACGGTGAGCCGGGGAGAAACTCCAAATGTTCTGCCAGGTGTTCACGTTGGGACAGAATCAAAATGAACTTTCTGACGTCCCCTTAGTGCTGCCCAGTTTTGAAGTCAAGCTGATCCTCGAGAGCCCTTTCTTCTACACCGACAGCCAAGAGCTGACAGTTGAAATCAAAGCTACGTACGTTTGACCGACTGGGTGATGGTGGGAGTTTGTTGTGGTCGCATTTTGAACATTGTGATATTCAAGCATTTTTGTGGTTGTAGATACCTTTTTGGTGAAGAAGTTGATGGTACTGCCTATGGGGTATTTGGGGTTATCCACAGGGGTAGAAAACACAGCATCCCCAGCTCTCTTCAACGAGTGGAGGTAACTAAATGTTCCCTTTAATGTCACCCAGTAGACCTCCAGGTATACCCAGGAGGACACGCTAGGACTACATTTCCCATCCACCCCCAGAACTCCTTGGGCGTTCTACTGCCAGAGGAGCACATTCTAGATGTGGATAATTTTTTCATTTGTCCTCAAAATTCTACATTTGCACGTCACTTTAGATCACAGGTGGTGAAGGTCAGGTACAACTGAAGAAAGAGCACCTTTCTCACTACTTCCAAAACATACAAGATCTGGTGGGAAGCTCCATGTTCGTAGCTGTTGGAGTGTTAACAGAGAGTGGTAAGTGCTCAACTTATAGATAAGAAAGGCCTCAGCTCATAAACGCGCAGGATTAACCTACAGGCTCCATAAAGGCCTCAATGAAACATGAAGATCTGCACATGTGAACCCCCAAAAATGAAATGAAAGTAGAATTGAAAAGTGTGTATTGGTTTGTGTGCATCTGCAGGCAGTGAAATGGTGGGGGCAGAGTTTAGAGGCATCAAGATTGTAACGTCACCCTACACTCTCAGTTTCAAAAGAACACCGAAATATTTCAAACCAGGAATGTCCTTCGACGTCATGGTAAACACATTACACAAGCCGCTCATTTCACACTCCTTTTCTGAAAGACTGCGTTGATTGTGTTGGGTTTCGGTTCAGTTTTGGCTCCCAGAGGGCAGAGACGGTAGGCAATAAAAGGTTTTTACGGTGTTTTACTGTCAAAATTGAGACTGAGGCAGCCACACCCAAAATGGGAGGATGGGGGGAACAGGGAAAAACCAGCAATACAACACAATCACCTGTAACAGAATTAACTTATTTGGATCATTTCCTGTTGAAACAGTATCTTATTTTAATGAGCTATTCACTTGCAGGTTGAAGTTGCTAACTCTGACGGCAGCCCGGCACAGGGAGTCAACGTGGTGGTGGATCCTGGTGAGGTGAAGGGCCGAACGTCTGCCAATGGCCTGGCGAGGCTTTCCATCAATACGGACCAAGGAAGTCAGATAATTACAGTCACAGTAAGAGATGATTCATTTATATGTCTGTCGGTCTGACTCTCATCTTTAAGAAGAGAAATTTACTTCATGATTTGGTGGAGGAAAAATAATGGTAGGGACAGCAGGAGCGCCCTCTACTGGTTAAAGAATTATAAACGCAAAATCACTGTAATGGTAGGATTTAATCCTCACTTTTTGTTTGTTTCATTGCCCAGCTGTGTTTTTAATTGTAGGCGCGGACAGATGTTCGAGCCATTTCCCCTGAAAGACAAGCATCCACGAATATGACGGCTACCTCTTACACTACCACCAGCAACAGTTACCTTCACATCGGTAGGCTTCTGCTTCTGTCTGTACTGCGTGGAAGTAAAGATGGACAGGTCCGTTTCACACCTGATTTTGGTGCTTACGGTGTTGTCGTTGCAGGTGTGGACAGGGCTCAGGTGTCAGTGGGAGAGAATCTGAAGGTCATCTTCAGCTTCATTATGCAAGACAAAACAGACAAGGACATTACATACTTGGTAATTTGTGAGTGTGTTGGTGTGTGTGTGTCTTCTCATTACATCAACTACAACATAAAACAAAACTATGTATAGAGGTGATTTATGAAGTTGTAAAAAGTGTCAAATGATGTTTGTTTGCCCAATTTGAAGGCCTGTAGAGGGTCTCCAAACATTATTCCTTTTTGATCCTTTCCTGATCCTTCATCCTTTGTGAAATACTTTCAGATCCTGAGCAGAGGTCAACTGGTGAAACATGGCTTCTACAGGACACAAGGGCAAACACTGATATCCATGACAGTCCCTGTTACCAGCAACATGATGCCATCGTTCCGCCTCATAGCCTATTACCACCCAAGTGACAACGAAGTGGTGTCGGACTCTGTTTGGGTGGATGTTCAGGACTCCTGCCTGGGCTCGGTAAGACACAGGACAAAGCACTGCTACTACTACTACTACTGCTGCTACTACTACTACTACTACTACTACTGCTACTACTACTACTACTACTACTCTACTACTACTACTGCTACTACTACTACTACTACTACTACTACTACTACTGCTACTACTACTTCTACTACTACTACTACTACTACTGCTGCTACTACTACTACTACTACTACTACTACTACTCCTACTACTACTACTGCTACTACTACTGCTACTACTACTACTACTGCTACTGCTACTACAACTACTACTACTACTGCTACTACTACTACTACTACTACTACTACTACTACTACTGCTACTACTACTACTACTACTACTACTACTACTACTACTACAGTGTAGAGAAGTTCTGCGATTGTCAAATTCAAAATATGCCTCTTCCTTTAGTTGAAGCTGGAAACAACCACGCCCTCTTCTTCCTACGAGCCTCGCAAGATGTTTGGTCTGAAGGTCACCGGAGACCCTGGAGCCACAGTGGGACTGGTGGCTGTTGACAAAGGCGTGTTTGTTCTGAACAACAAGCACCTACTCAATCAGCAAAAGGCAAGATTAGTATTAAATGCTTGTTTTTATCATCATCATCATCATCATCATCATCATCATCATCATCATCATCTCCTCAGCTATTGTGTCACAAATAACCACACCCACTCCATATGTTTGACCAATCACACGGTAGTTCTCTGACATTAGACGACCACATGACATCATTTTGTTCTGGCCTCTGAAGCCAGAACCACTCCATGCTCCGGTTCTTGCAGGATATGGAACAGTCTCTGTTCACGTTTTAGGGTTGTTTCCCTCGTGCTCGAACAGCGAAACGCTGACTTTCGCTGTGTTCAGGTGTGGGACACGGTAGAGTCGTATGACACAGGCTGCACACCAGGCGGAGGGAAGAACGGGATCAGTGTCTTCTCTGACGCTGGGCTGCTGTTTGTTTCCAACACAGCTTCTGCGACTCCCCACAGACAAGGTGGGTTTCAAACCCTACAACAAAGTTAAGTTAGCCGACGTCATAAAACAGGCCAGGAAATAGTTCGATGCGGCAAAAGCATGTTAGGAAAAAGCAACACCGAAGGGAGGGAGGAGGGTAAGATGCAACAACCATCGGCTGTGTTGTGTTTGCAGAATACAGCTGTCCAGCTCCCAGCAGGAAAAAGAGAGACACGACCCTGAGAGCAATGACCACAAGCCTGGGTAAGAGCCCCAAATCATTCAGCCATCTAATTAACAGATGTCTTTCCACAGGAAGTGACGTAAGATCTTGAATCAAACTGTTACTTCCCAACTCCCATTATCCCAGTGGTGCGTTCAGGAAGGTGACTTATAGACGTACAATGATGCATACGTCTGTTTAATTCCAGCCAACCAGTATGAAGACCAGCTGCAGCGCGACTGCTGCTTGGATGGCATCAGGGACTCGCCGCTGTCCTACAGCTGTGAGAGGCGCAGCGAGTACATCGGGGATGAGGTCGCTTGCGTCGAGGCCTTCCTGCGCTGTTGCAAAGAGATGGAAACCAAGAAGGAGGACGACCTCCAAGTTGCTCTCAGTAAGAGGGGTAGGGGATCTATGGTCCAGCCCAACTCTCTGGCTGGAATACATCAAATATCATTTGAATTCTTGTAATGTTTGTAACGGCACTTCAGGTGAGGAGGACGACAGCTACATGGACAGCGATGAAATCGTTTCACGCACTCAGTTTCCAGCCAGTTGGCTTTGGATGGACGTCAAATTGCCTCCTTGTCCCGAGACTCAACCCGCCTGGTGAAGAAACAGAAAGACACAATAATGGGAATTTTTAAAAAAAAAAAAACACTTTGAGGATCAATTGCCTACGTGATGTGGAAAATTTGTTGTCCTCTTTTCAGTCCCAGCACATCGATGCAAAAACATATCCCACTGCAGGACTCCATTACGACCTGGCAGTTCATCGGGATAAGCCTGTCGAGGAGTCTCGGTGAGGATTCAGTGGTTACAAGCTGCCCTCTAGCCCAAATCTTGTTTAGCTCCATAGCCAGAGGTGGGCAAGTCCAGTCCTTGAGGGCCAGATCCGCACCGGGTTTTCTATCCTACAGGCACACAACACTTTTACCTGGGTTTCCGCCTCATTTGGCGAAAGTGGTTTCTTCCTGGTAGGATGCAAAACCTGGCTGGAATCCAGCCTTCATGGATTGTACTTGGCCATCAGGGGAGGGCAAATCCAGTCCTTGAGGGTTGGATTTGGGTTTTGTGTCTTACCAGGCAGAAACTGCTTTCACCAAAGTAAATGGAACCCCAGGTGAAAGCGTTGTCTACCTGTAGGACAGAAAGTCTGGCTTGAATCTGGCCATCGAGGACTGGATTTGCCCAGTTCTGTCCTTAGCTAATGCTCCGTTCTTGTCTTCAGGTATCTGTATAGCCGAACCATTGGAGGTCATTGTCCGGAAGGACTTTTTTCTTGATGTGAAACTACCCTACTTTGCTGTTCGTGGAGAACAGCTGCAAATCAAAGTGCTCATCTACAACTACAGCCCTAATCCCGCTACTGTGAGTTGCTGCAGTTAAAGAGGTGACGAGAAGAGACAGACCTAACGTTTTCGCCGCCTTCCCAAGGTGGTTGTTGATCTTTTCGAGCAACAAGATCTGTGCAGCGCGGCTTTCAAACGGGGGAAGCATCGCCAGGCGGTTCACGTCGGACGGAAAACGTCACTTTCCGTGCCGTTCATTGTTATTCCCATGAAGGAAGGGCAGTACCCCATCGAGGTCAAAGCGGCCGTGAAAGACTCCATGCTCAGTGACGGCATCAAGAAGACGCTGCGCGTCGTGGTGAGAGAGCGTTGTCATTCACATCTCCAGGAATTCACCAAGCCCTGGATGATGGCCCAGCTTTCTTTCCTTTTCAGCCCGATGGCATCATGGTTAAAGTTCCAAAGACAGTCGTTATTAATCCAGAAAAAATAGGAGAAGGTACGTCTTAAATATACAGCATATATGCTTTCGATGGTTCTGTTACAAGGTACAAGGTTTTTCCCCCTCTTTTTCCCAAGATGGTAAGCAGGTCGAAATCATCAACAGTAGAATTTCTCCAAGGGACTTTGTTCCAAACACACCCACGAGCACCCAAATCTACGTGACGGGTAAATGTATATGTTTGAACGCAACCTCGTTTTCTGGTGAGACCTGTGGCTTCACGCAAGGAAAACGTTTCCAGGCAGAGACCAAGCAGACAAGCTGGAGAATGACATTAACGGTGAATCAGTGGGCAACTTAATCTATCAGCCGGGAGGCGACGGGGAGGAGAATATGATCCACTTGTCCCTGACAGTAGCTGCAACATGGTATTTAGACCAAACCAACCAGTGGGAAGCCGTGAACATTGATCGACGTAACGAAGCCCTCCAACACATCCGCACCGGTGGGTTTCATTGGCGTTAAATGTGCAGGAATGACGGCGGCATGTTGGTAAAAGCCACCTGTCTGCTCATGTAGGTCACCTGAACCAACTGACGTACCGTAAGACTGATGGTTCTTTTGCTGCTTATCCCGATCAACAAAGTAGCACCTGGTGAGGCCCTCAAGCACGGGTGTTACCCACCTTTTCGCTAAGGATGCATTTGTTACTGGTGGAAAGGTCTGAAAGGATTCCCTCTTCTCTCCCCTCCTCAAGGCTGACAGCTTTTGTGGTCAAGGTGCTCGCCATGGCCGACAAGCTGGTGGCGGTGAAGAGAACCGGCGTCTGCGATGCTGTGGAGTTCCTGATTTCCAGAGTGCAAACACGTACCGGTCTCTTCCACGAGGCTGGGGAGGTGTTCCACAGTGCCATGATGGTGTCTCCATTCACTTCTGTCCAACATCTCCCACAGTTGGTGTTGGCTACGAATGCTTAGCATGTGTGTGTGTGTGTGTGTGTAGGGCGATGTCCTCGGCACTGATTCTGATGCCTCCATGACAGCGTTCTGCCTCATTGCCATGCAAGAGTCGCAGTCCATATGCACTCATGTCACCGTGAGTTCCACACTCGTCATTTTTATCAGCCTGTCGACCAACAACGTCCGGTTAATCAGATACCGCTGAAATCCGTAGCATTCGTCCCCCTCCCTCACGTTTCCCCCTACCCAGGGTTTGCAAGCCAGCAAAGCAAAGGCCGTGGTCTACCTGGAGATGCGTCTGCCCACCCTAATCAACCCATACGCCGTGGCCATAGCGTCCTATGCCCTGGCGAATGAGAACAAACTACGTCAGGATATTCTCTTCAAGTTCGCCTCGCCAGGTCTCTGGGTCAACATTTCATACTTATTACTAATAAACAGATCAGTCATTCATTGGAGGTGTAATATAGAAGGTTTTCCTTAGATTCCTCACACTGGCAGGTGCCCATGGGACGGGTTTACACGCTGGAGGCCACAGCTTACAGTTTGCTGGCTCTCATCAAGTCCATGGTGAGCACAGCGTGAATAGCTATAGCATTAGCATGAATAGCGATAGCATCGGCGTGAATAAAGACACGCATGCTAAAAAAAAAGGTGTCATCTCTGATAAAGGCATTTGAAGAAGCCACACCGGTTGTCCGATGGCTCAACAAGCAGCAACGGGTGGCTGGAGGTTTTGGATCGACCCAGGTAACTCCTCACCTCACCTCACCTCCTCTCAGCACCCACAAACTCATGTTCACCCCCCCCCCCCCCAATCCCCGACCAGGCCACCATACTGGTGTACCAGGCTTTAGCGGAGTTCTGGACCAGTTATAAAGGGCCAGAATATGATCTGAATGTCGACATTTTGCTGCCGGGCAGATCCAAACCTGACATGTACAACTTCGACCGTGAAAGCCGCTACACCACCAGGACGAGCAAAGTAAGAAAGATCACATTTGTGTATCATCTGAGACGTGTCTCTCACGGCTTCCGCTGATCGCTGTCCGTCTTTTCTGGACACGTCCAAATGAAACAGATGAAAAGCATAAACCAGAATGTGAAAGTGACTGCAACTGGAAAAGGAGAGGCTGTATTAAAAGTGAGTCTATCTATCTGTCTGTGGGCTCAGTTCCAGACATTGAATGCAGGTTTATTGAAATAAAGACACTTTAGTAAAGAAACGTTTACAGATTTTTACGCTTCTATCACCTTCTCTTCATACCAGATGGTGTCTCTGTATTACGCTTTGCCTAAAGACAAGGACTGTCCCCGCTTTGACTTGTCAGTTCAACTTCTCCCAGGTTATTATCACTTATTATGATCTGTTTATCGTCCTGGTTCATGACGTATTGTCTAAGTTTTTTCTTCATTTTTTTTTTTGTCCTCCCAGAAAAAAAGGACGAGGATGAGGCTACGTTTCAGTTAACGATAAAGGTTTTGTAAGTGTGGCAGATATCACACATTTAAAGTCACCTTTCCATCTTCTTCCCCTTATTCTTACTTCTAGTCTTGATCTGATTTTTATTCAAAATATTCTGACATCATTCTTCGTGTCCCCGTCTAAGCGGCCCCAAAACATTCATTCTAAGCCTTTTTAGACCAAGTGCCACCTCAAAAAAACTGTCCAGGTTTAAGGCTTACTTAAAAGTTATTTGTGTTTGTGTGTGTGTGTATGTGTGTATGTGTGTGTGTGTTCATGTATTTTTACCAGGCATAAGGACTTGGAGCGTGATGCCAACATGTCAGTTCTGGATATTGGCTTATTAACTGGCTTCGATGTTAACACCCAGGACCTGAGCCTAGTAAGACACACACACACACACACACTCGCGCAGGTCAATGGCTAGAGCGAACAACAGGGGGTGTCATATCGTTGTCTGGGGGTTGGTCACGTCAAGTCATAAAGACCTGTGTGTGTGTGTGTGTGTTTAGTTGTCCAAAGGTCGTGCTCGTACCATTTCAAAATACAGCGTGAACCCTCCCGAGTCAGACAGAGGCGCGCTCATCATCTATCTCGATAAGGTAAAACTTTGTTCTTCGTCTTTGTCTTCGTCTTCGTCTTCGTCGGCTTTAAATCCCTTTGGACTGCCACCGCTCCACAGATTTCCCACAAACGCCCGGAAGAGATCAAATTCAGGATCCACCAGAAGTTCAAAGTGGGTGTGATGCAACCAGCCGCTGTGTCTGTCTATGAACACGCCCTTGACGACAGTAACCGTGAGTGTCAGAGGCGAACCTACCTGCCCCCGCCCCCCACCCCCCACCCCCGCACACACACATGCATCCAACATGGGTTTGTGCTTCCCTAATGGCCTTCAGGTAGTCAGAGTGGATCATCGGGCTCTTTAACAGAGGTTTGAGGTTCCCGGGCTGCTTAAATGAGCACAGGTTCATTTTCCTAACGTGTTCTCCTGCAGAAACATCCTGCGTGAGGTTCTACCACCCAGAGAGGACATCTGGACAGCTGCTGCGACTCTGCAGGGGCGACGAATGCACATGTGCCGAAGGTGAGCGGGGCCGGGATAAAGCCGGGACCTCACCTCTCTCACATGAACCCAAATGCGATTTTCCAAACGCGGCTGTGTCGACGTCCGGACATCTGAAGGACACATGGAGCGCCCCCACGTGCGTGCACACATGCAACCGCCTTGGGTTGTGCGTTGACGCTCTTCCTGCTCTGTGCTTTAGAGAACTGCAGCATGCAGAAGAAGGGAAACATCAGCAACGACGAACGCACAGCGAAGGCCTGCGAGACTCAGCAGTTCAACAAAATAGATTACGGTAACAGATGGTTACGATTTGAATCAGGACGCTTGGACGAGTGCGCCAGTAACGTGTGTAACGTTGCCGTTTACAGTGTACAAAGTGAGACTGCAAGACTTCACAAAGAGTTTGTCCACGGACGTTTACACCGTGCGAGTGTTGGACGTCATCAAAGAAGGTGAGCGCCGTTTTTAACAGTGAGGTGTGGACGGAGTTTTCCCAGGATGCTTTGGGGCGACTCCTCTCTCAAACAACATGTTTGGTTTTTTTTTAACTGCAGGAAATAATGATGTGGCTCCTGAAGGGAAAGAGCGAATATTCCTCGGTTTCCCTCACTGCAGAGTGGCCTTAGATCTGAAAAAAGACCAAAACTATCTCATCATGGGCGCGTCCAAAGACATCCACGTGGACAGGCGGGATAAGTTGTACGTTTCCATGCTTGTGTGGGTCCCGTGAGGTCGTCCTGTGACCTCTGTGATCTTATTGGACCTCCTTACTCTTGCTCAAGCCGCTCGAAATCCCTAATCTGTGTTTGCCTTTGCACCCCTCAGGTATCAGTATGTTCTCGGTGAGAGAACCTGGGTCGAGTACTGGCCCACAGAGTCAGAGTGTAAGACTGAGCAACACAGGCCCACCTGTCAGGGCATGGAAGAGCTGGTTCGGGAGTACACGCAATACGGCTGCCGGCAATAAAAGGAAGAAATTCAAACATCAACGTGTCTCTTTTATGTGTTCACATCAATAGTGGTAGAGGATGTGCGAAAACTGTATTAGTGGACATTTCTGGTGTAAGTGTGAAGGCACTAAATATATTTATAATTTAAGCCTGTTTGGAGCACGATCCACCAACACAGTCTGCAGAGAAGGAAACACAAATGACACAATACATCACTGCTCCTGCTCAGGAACTCCCATTCATGTACATGTCCAGCACATGTTTAAACTGGGCCTTCACGTGGGTTCTCCTGCATGCAACTCACGTGCAACCAAAGCATTCCACTTTTGTGCATCAACTGTTTACTCCACCAAAATAATGCCGCTTGTTTTCGCTCTTTTTTATGGTCACTCCTATTGTACATTAGCCTTCAGATATCCTCTATAAGCAACAACTAGGTTGATGCACCTACGCCCGCCGGCCACCGCCTTCATGTCCACGCTCTTGTAAGCATCCTCGAAAGGATAAAGGGGGAAGGATGGCAAGTGGACGGCGATAGGCGCTTCAGTATGGATTGATTAACATTCATAGGTGGGATTAAGGGTTGGACCAAGACATTTGAGACGCCATAAGAAAGATGTGTGATTGTGTGGAAAACCCACAGTGAAGATGATGTAAATACCAGTAAAAACATAAAAAAATGGAATAAATTTGAGAAAGTAATTGGTGCAGAAAGCTCTCTTTTGGAATCTGTGAAGAGGAATAAAGGTTCTCTGGATTTAACTGTCTGGTTCTTCAGCGCTTCCTTTGGATTTAGAGGATTTTCCAATAGTGGATACTTTTTGGTTTTTCTTCAACACAATTTTCCCTTCAATATATGGATTGTTTTAGACACTTTGATTCCGGATGGGACTAAGTTTCTTGCTGAAACTTAGTTTCTGACGGCAAGTTTAGCCCTTAGAATAATTTTGAAAGAATACACGCTTTCTGTTAGAATATTTGGTGCGTGATGTGTTTTTTTCTGTACTTTCCAGGGTGAAAACCTACGTCACTATCATTTTTTAAAAAGAATCTTCTTTTTAAAACTTCTTAATCAAAAGCACCGCGACAGATATATCCCCTGAACTTCGCACAGCTGTGTTTTTGTCCTATAATGCACAGTTTTTCCACATGTACATATCTCACATCCTCCACACGATGGCAGTAAATCCACACAAACGCATCTCTCCAACGCACAACGTCAAAGAAGAAAACGGTGACGTATTTCCGGTAGCCGAACCATTGTTGGGCTATGTTGGGGTTCTCGGGAAAGAAAAAATTGCGCTTTAGCTGAAATTCACGCTTGAAATTACTTTGGACTTGTCGAGAAGGGCGACTAGTTCATCTCCGTCACATTTGTATTTTAGGTCGAGGTGTTTCAGAAGATACCGGCATGGCCAAAGTACAGGTGTTGAACGTCGCTGTGCTGGACAACCCGAGTCCGTTTGGAAATCCTTTTCAGTTTGAAATTACATTTGAGTGCATGGAGGACTTGCCAGAAGGTGGGTGACGTTTTCATCTTGCGCGTACATTTATAAGATGGCTATTTAGCCACTATTTCTGTCTTCAGTTGATCCCGGAGACAATGTTCCGTAAATAAAAATCAACCTCGTGCTATTTTGGGGTCATTTTAAGATCTTTTATACGGTTTTAATGTTAGGTTTCCTGATATCATATTTTCAAGTGGTTAAAAATTGGCGCTGGCGCGTTCTGTGTGGTTCCCGCCCCCTCACGCTGATTGGTTCGATGTGGGTCATGTGAGTTTATTTCTCGACGCTAATTGGTTTACCACCCGGATGTAACTAGCGATGGAGGGGAAGCCTGTCCCAGAATTTCAATGTTGATATTAACAAAAGCCGAGAAAAGTTATCGAGCTTAAAGTTTTATCTCCCGCTGTACCAAACAACCATTCGTGAGTCTTGAAGATTCTATAAATAATATATTTTTTTATTTCGCTCTTCAATGTCGACTCAGTATTTTATTGTATTCTAAAATAATGAAATCACCCCATAGTTTTGTTGCCCCCATTAAATTGATTAATCCATGTATCACAAGTAGTTGATTTTCTCATGTCCTTATTTTAATAAAAAACAAAAAAAAACATGGAATGCACAACATTCATAATTTACCCAATAATTACATCTGAATATCTGCTGATATATGTTGACAGTGTAAAATCTCAATGTAAGTGCAGTAATTATAAGTCCTCCCTGTTTGTATGCAGTATAAATTACTGTAACTATACTTGGCAACTCAAAACTTGAACTGTCGTGCACTTTTTTCAGATCTGGAGTGGAAAATCATCTATGTGGGTTCAGCTGAGAGTGAGGAATATGACCAGGTCCTAGACTCTGTCCTCGTTGGCCCGGTACCGGCTGGCAGACACATGTTTGTTTTTCAGGTGAGCAAATGTCTCAGTATTTTTACAATTTCACTGTTCACTAAAGCTGGAACGTATTGAATACCAGATTTAAAAATGGAAACATTGACCAATTGTCCTAATTTTATACATTTCTTTGCCCTTTCAGGCTGATGCCCCTAACACAGGACTAATTCCAGAGAGCGATGCTGTAGGAGTGACCGTAGTTCTAATAACCTGCACATATCAAGGACAGGAGTTCATACGTATCGGGTACTATGTTAATAATGAATACACGGACCCAGAACAACGGGAAAACCCCCCTCTCAAACCAGACTATGCTACGGTAATGCACACCCTCTGAAATGTGTTTTATTGGCTTAAGCACACAACTGTCTTTTTTTAATGCCACTATTTAACAACCACGACAGCTTATTTCCACCCTCACTATTCATGGAGAGAACACACAGCCAGAGCAGCAAGATTCTGTCTTACATGCACGCACACTCTAGCCCATCCTTTCCCCTCTCCACTCTGGTTTCTTTTTTTCCAACCCCCACTTTTAAATATAATTTAAGGTTAAAAATAGATGCCGTCTATTGATGCAGCTCGTATACAGGGATTTTACTGCCCTCTAGTGCTCGAATATCGAAATTACTAGTGACAATAAATAACAATATGAAAAGAAATACAGCACAGTTGTATATCTTTAAACAACAAAGTGTGAAAATGTCTTTAAAGGCTTTCATACTTTTTTCTCTTGTATAAATTGTATTTCTTTCAGTTTAATAATCACGGTGAGAACTACTGTCTGTAGAATTTTGACAGCAATATTGATCAATGGTAATAAATTATATTCGTCATCGTCACTAATCAGGTTTCATCTCTAGAACATTTTTTTGATTTTTGGTGATTTAATTTTCAGACTAATGACAGTTAATCTTGGTTGTATTTGTGTTGACATTTGTATTTGTGTTACACAAACTGTAGTCGGTGCAACAATACAGGGCGGCGTTGTTTTGAATTTGAAAAGTGAGCCGAGCGTCTGGGAGGTTGCTGTTCTAATCTGCCCTGTGCAGCTTTATAGAGCTTTCTTCAAAAATAGACCAGCTATGTATTCTCCATAGAGTAGTGTGCTGAACTACTTTTAGGACACAGCTAAAACATACTGCAGCTCCACTGTTGGAGAGATGCTGTGTAGAATGACAACTGCGGCACTGCCCTACGTGTAAGCAGTGGAGAATTAAGTTAAGACGGATGTACAGCGAGCAGGAAAGATTCATATTCAGTCATGCTTAATTCTAATTACTTAGACGTACACTATTTTCATTCCCATGAGAGAGGTATTGATGATAATACTAATGTGAGGCATAATGTTCCTGAATGTTTTATACTGTAGCCTGGAAGGGACAAACAGACTTGGGTGGAACAATTTGCTATCTTTCACGTTGGTCATGTAACAGTTACATTTAAAATATTGATGGTATTATTTCTATATATTTCTGGGGTGGAATTGTGCTTGTTGCATAGAAAAATTACATTTATTCACTGTTGCAGCGTAAACAAAAACAAAATATTCAAACCTCACGTGTTCAAATTTCAATTTTCCTCATTGTAACACCTTGATATTTTCTGTGTCTCAGCTCCAGAGGAACATTTTGGCCTCCAACCCTCGTGTCACTCGTTTTCATATTAACTGGGAGGGAGTGGCGGACAAGATGGAGGACGGCGAGAACGTGGACCCCTCCCCTAACGTTGGCGACATGTTTCCTCCGTCCTGCATACCTGCAAAACTGGGCGGCATCTTTGCAGGCAGACTGATGCCGGACAACTCCATGGACTGCATGTGAGAACCATGTGTTTAGACAGTCAGGTACCAGCAGCAGCAGGAGCATTGGAAACTACCTTAGTACAATATCCACAAATGGTTTGTAGAATCGTTTCAAATACCAATATCCTCTTTCTTCCACACACCACTACACAACTGGCACAGTCTTGTTTTTTTGCATCTCTGTCTTGGCTGAGCTTTCAAAATTAAGCAAACTGGGCCACCAGCCCCCAGCCCCCAGCCCTGATACACGCACAGCATTTTATAACACTTAACCGGTCGGGCATCTATTATTTTCTAGTCATTTGTCTGCTTGTGTACAAAAATAATGCATTCAGGTTGGTAGGGTGATTTACATACATTGTAAATAGTATTTTCCCAGCACTTATTTTATCTCCAAGATAAGAGGACATTATTTTGTACTGGCTATAAAAAGCTGCCTCCATCTTTGTAAAAGGGGCAGGGGTAATAAAGTTTCTTTGTGTGTGTTTGTGTCAGTATTGCTTGTGTCAGTATTTAGCAACCACTACAGCTCATCTCCACTCTCACTATTCATTGGAAGAACACACAGCGACAGCAGCGAGATTCTTCCCTACATGCACGCGCACACTAGCCCATCCTTTCCCCACTCTGCTCCGGTTTCTTTTTTCCCACCCCAACTTCATTCATAAAATGCGGCACCATCTGTCTGCCATTTTCACTCTGGCCTCATGTTGCTAGGTAACTGCATCACAAAAAGTCTGTCTTCTCTTCCATTTTATATCCTAGTTTTTGGGTACTAACTAATCTCATGTGAATATGTGCTTCACTGCTATTTACACCTATTAAAGCAGGGTCATACGTTTTGCCTGGTTCGTTATATTTGATATTACCCGGCAGCATTAAACAGGCCAAGAAAAGATGCACAATTTCATTTGCTATTTCTCAGTTGAGACAGATGATTCATTGTAAAAATGGTCCACATCCCCTGGTAGTGTGTTGCCAGACGTTCAACAGTCAAATGCATTTATTTCACCATCTGAGATGTCATAAATATGCCTATCGTGACGCCAGGCGTGGTGTTGGGGAGATAAGAGACTGTCGTGTGATGCTGAACGGTCTCGTCAATTCTTATTGTAAAGCCAACAATATTTTATCTCAGACGTTGAATTTCAAAGCTGTAATCCAGACCTTCCGTCTGAGATATGTTTTGAAATCCTGCCAGCCACCTCGCGCCGCGCGTGCATTATATTCTGACCAACATTTCTAAAAATAGCTCCCGGTTGACGTCACTTGGCCAAACGTGTAGCTGTCGCTTGGCGGCAGATGGGGGGGTGAAGGAGCGACGAAAGGCGGGGGGGGCTCATTCCTGTCAGCCACGGAGAATAGCCAATAGAAATTCTTACATTCGCCAACATTCCCACGGTTTAACCGCGCCAAGCCAATGGAGGAGAAAACTGAGAAAGTGGGTGCGTACGTCGTCAGGAGGGAAATAATCAGTGACGTTCCCCTCCTTGTTTTTCACAGGACGGCGGGGCTACGTGTGTTTTGTTGGGTAGAGAACAGCCAATCAGAAGGCTGCATTTGATCGCACCGAAGATAGACAGCCAATCGCGAGGCTGGTCGAGGCTGTCAATCAAGCCTATTTCCGAAAAGTGGGCGGGGCGTTCGTTCGGCTGTAGTTCCGTCATCTCGCCCGTCTCCGAGGCTACAGGAGGGCCGATGTTGATTTGGACGGGCTTCTGTCGTTATCGGAACCCGATGCTGCTCCGTTGTTAACGACGGCTTCGAAAGGCCTCAGGATTTTTAATTGTAAACATTGCGCACCAGCCGTCGGCATCGCCGTATTTTGGGGGTTGGGGGAAAAGGTGGGTAGCCGGGGGGGCCTTGCTCCAAGGGGCTACAAGGAGGGACAGGAGAGGACCGGTCTGCGCTGAGGTCGTCAGACAGTTCCGTGAAGCCTTGGGCATCGACGTACCACGACGACAGGTCCCTGTGGATTTTACCTCGGGTTGTACACCGGTCGTTGATGACCGTGGAGTAAGTGAGACTGATACCCGACCCTGCCTCGGCGCGGCACTGCATCAGCAGCTGTCAGCCTATTAAAGAAAGAAAGAGAGAGAGAGAAAAAACGCCAAGTTAGCTGACAGCCGGGTTTAGGATATACCGTTCCGACCTAATCGAGATTAGACCTGCTTGAGGAGGCTGCAGGGCGGCCAAAAAACGCGGATTGCCCGTTGTCATCATGGGCAACGCGCCCACGGCCAGGAAGGGAAGCGAGATGGAAAGCGGTAGGTACCCGCCGCCCGTGCGCATTACAGCACCTGCTCGGTTACAGCCGCATGTGTTTCACAGAGACCCTTTATTACAACAGCCGACGTAAGCTTTGCATGTTTGCACACTGGCGTCCGTGGCACGTCCTCGATGCAAGAAGGTTGGGCCAGTTCGCAGGTACAGGCGTTAATGCACATTTCAAAATAAGAGTCTCCCGTCCGATGAAGCGCTGCTCTCCCGCGGACCTGCATTTTTCGTGGAGGCTCTCGGGGAGGCGAGGAGGAAGACTGGGGATGCGGTAATTCCAAAGGCAGAGCTCTCCAAGAGGTGTAAAACGACAACAACTGCGTGCAAGTTGTCATGTCGAGTCTTATACTGGTACGAGCACAACGATTATTGTGTGAGATAGTTCCCTCACACTGTGCTGCTCTTCTGCTTCTGGCTGCAAAAGTGTGTGGGTTAGCTGAATCTCACGGGTTTATTTATTTATTTAGGCAAAACGCGAAAGTCTGCACCGTCTTTGCTGTCCCAGTTGCCCAGTGCATGGTAGTAAGACGGTGTCACAGGCATCCCGGATTGGTTGTTATGAGATGAACCACGAAAATAGACGATTTCTGAAGCTATATCCTCTAAACCAGTGGTTCTCAACTGATTGGAGACCCACCATGACCCATTAACGACAAGCTGCGGCCCAAATCAGGGAAAGTTTCAACTTTTTGAATTTGATCTAGAAAAAAGCTGGTGCGGTTTGAATTGGTACAGACTAAAACAAGTATAATAATAAAAGGAACTGACCAGCAGACGGTGATGCTAGAGAGGGAAATATATTATGTATTATTATATGCATGATATATTACTTTTCAACTACAGATTCAACGAAAGGTCCAACGATTAAGTTCGGAAAGTCTTAAAATGTGTAGTTTAAGCAGAGCACTGACTCATTGACACTGCTATTAAAACTATTCAGTCTCTTATTTAAGCTTTATTCACAAAACTGATATAATATAACAGAGCATTCCAGTAACAGCATTTTGAAAAACAATAATTTTCTCGGTGTTTCGTGTATTCAATAAGATCTAAATAATGTAGCTTTAGCTGAGAAAAATTAAAGACTGAATCAATTTCTACGCTGCACCATGGGGAAAAGACACACTTTTATTCAGGATGTAAGAAGTTAGCTCTAATGTATTTCATGTCAAATAATTGCAATTCCTTAATTTGCATACGATAACAAACTTCGCTCTCTTCTTCGACTCTGTGCAACCGTAGTTGTGAGTTAGCGCTACACGGCATCATCGCCCCCTACTGTCGAGTGGTGGGAATTACCTGCGCTCCACCGTAAAATAAAATAAAAAATCCCCATTTTGACCCACTTCTAGGTCGCGATCCACCAGTTCAGAACAACTCCAATGATGGGTGATTTTGCAGGTTCAAGTATCTGCCAATGGACCAGTGCATACATATGAACCTTATTTTCTTATGCTTATTCATCTAAAGAATTGCAGGTTGAAGATCAAACAAATGTTTAAAAGTCATGTATAACCTTGTCTGGAATCTCTTTGGCCTAGAAATGACAAATTAAGGTTGAATTCTTAAGAGCTACTATCGCACTCTATTAGCAATGATATTCATACTCTCAAAATTGATTTGTGTGTGTTTCTTCCACAGTCAAGGAGTTTCTTGCCAAAGCCAAAGAGGACTTTCTCAAGAAGTGGGAGAACCCTGCACAGGTTAGCATAGATGTTTTCTTCATTTATAGATAAAGAAACAAAAAGGAAAGTTATTATTAACTCTGTCTTTTTGTCCTTATACCATTTCGATTATGACCATCACATACATCATTACAATGAATGATAAATTATAATGTATAAACATGTCCCCCTTTCCCCAAAGCTAAGCGAGCTTTTTTTTGTTTTGTTTTGTCCGTTCAGAACACGGCTTGTCTGGAGCAGTTTGAACGGTTGAAAACTCTGGGCACGGGTTCGTTTGGCCGTGTGATGTTGGTGAAGCACAGAGAAACAGGCCAGCATTACGCCATGAAGATCCTCAACAAGCAGAAGGTCTGTCTGGGTCACAATGAGATGGGGGGGGGATCTTTTTGGGAGGGGTCTGTCCCTCATGAACAGGCAGGTTCTTGCAGAACACTAAAGGATTAGGTGCTAGTATATTTTTTAATTGTTTTTTTTCTCCCACACAGACATTGTTCATGTTGGCCGTCATTATCAAGTTTCACAGGACATGTTATTTTTTTAGTACCACAAAATTTAAACACGTAATCCTAAACACAGAGGTTTTTTTTAAACACATGGACGTGCAGCTGATAAATCTACACGTGAGATGTTATATTAGTGAGGCCCAACACCAGTGAGGAGTGCTTACTCTACCCCCACCTTTTGTCCTGACCCAGTCTGTAACAATGCTGAGCTATTGTAAATCAATACGGTTGCCTAATATTCCAGGTGGTCCAATGAAGAGATAATCAGTTTTTCCTTTACATTCAAGGGAATTAATGGATTTAGCCAATGAATCCATGATGTTTAGAATCCAGCTACATATGCTCTGACTTAATAGAGAGTATTGCTGTGGTCGCGCCACTGTTTTTATTGTATGTGTTCATCTCCTTCTGCTTGTTGCTCTGTTGCCGTTCAGGTGGTGAAGCTCAAACAGATAGAGCACACACTAAATGAGAAAAGGATTCTCCAGGCTGTCAGTTTTCCTTTTTTGGTGCGGCTAGAGTACTCATTCAAGGTAAGGATTTCAAAAATGAGTATTTGATGTCTTTTTACCTGGTGGCCACCCTTTTCTATAAGCCTGCTTTAACATTTCTGCTACTTATTCTTCATAAGATTTTCACACTATCTGAAGACAACACATTAATAAATCCTGTCACTTTTCTGTTCTGTTCAGTGGAACATCATCAACCAGGGAAAGTTATCTTTACCTATGCACCAATAATCAAGGTTTAATGTTGGATAATAATTCTTTTATTAATTGTTAACAGTTTTCCATTCAGTGAACTTGAACAAAGTGCACACATCTTTCTTCAGCGTTAATTCCTACCTAAATGGGTGTTTATACCTAGACAGGCTAACCCAGGAGGTGGCCTAATTTAGCTTAAGCTGTTTAGGTGCACCTGGATGCCCTGAGATTGCACATCCTCCACGTCTTAAATAAACCTATTAACGGTATATTGAACATGCCTCAACCTGCACACAGATAAAAGTCAGCTCCCGGCACGTGTAAATGGATCTGAGTATAATGTCACTAAGCGGTCACGTGTCTCCCCTCCCTCAGGACAACACTAACCTCTACATGGTGATGGAATACGTCCCAGGAGGAGAGATGTTCTCCCATCTACGGAGAATCGGCAGATTTAGGTCAGTGTTCACATACGGTGCGGCACTTTTTTTAGGTAAATTGTGCATCTCAGATTACTGTCCATGTGATTTCTGGTGGTCTATTACTGTATTTCCCCAAACAATATACTTCATTAAACCGCTGCCTTCCTTGTATGTGTGCTTGTGTGTGCAGCGAGCCTCATGCCCGGTTTTATGCGGCTCAGATTGTCCTGACCTTCGAGTATCTGCACGCTTTGGACCTGATCTACAGAGACCTGAAACCTGAAAACCTGTTGATTGACCAGCAGGGTTACATCCAGGTAAATAACGCTGGTGATTTTCAAATACACGATAGGCGCGCCATCATGACGCGTGCCAACGGATGCTACTACAGACAGCAACAGCAGTAAATGGGTCATTTAATGAATCTGTTGCTACCTGCTAAGGCCCACCTTCTGACCCAGCGCGTGCACTAACATCGCTCCTCACCTCTCCTCTGTGTTTGCCTCTGTGTCCAATTTAAGCTGGGATATCTCCAACTCCTTCAGTGTAGTTTAATTGAAATCATTGTTAGACACTGGTGATCACTGTGCCATCACATGTATTTGCTCTGGAAGAAATGCTCATTGAATAAGGTTGACATTCAGAGCTCTCCTCAACTATGCCTCCGTGTGTTTGGCCCCGAGAGACACAGAATTAACCTATAACTGCTGCTGCTGCTGCTGCTGCTGCTGCTGCTGCTGCTGCTGCTGCTGCTGCTGCTGCTGCTGCCTGAAGGCGCCTAAACAGCTGGACAGATTCATATCTGCAGTATTGCACTGACTCTGCTTCCCTCTAGTGGCCGGAAAAATATCAACCAGAAAAAACTTGTCACTGATTTTATTTTTAAAGTGCCCTAGACATCTGTGATATGTGTGTTATTTGTAGTAAAGGCCAGCTGGATACTCTGGAAATATGTCTTCTTTGTTCTCCTTTTCTTATACTCATTAGCTTTAATGTTGCTCCTACTGTTTTGTTTCCAGGTGACAGATTTTGGCTTTGCCAAGCGCGTAAAAGGCCGGACCTGGACACTATGTGGTACTCCAGAATATCTGGCTCCAGAGATTATTCTCAGCAAGGTAAGCCACTCCCAATTTATTTATTCTGTAAACTTTCTTAAAACTGCAAAGGTGGGGGTTCCAGGCTGAGCTGCTGCATCATTTCTAGCCCAGATTCCTCTTGTTAGATGAGGGGTCCAGTTATTTGTAGTCATTTTCAAACATTTTCATCTTCTTTAGACTCATGTCGCAGAACGACGTCTGTTATCTTACCAATATCCTGCAGCAAAAAGGCAAACTTTTGCACCAGAATATGTGCATTTCCTTGGACAGTCACTATGTTGATCTGTCTGGTTGTTGTTTAAACTTAAAGCAGATAAAGCTGCCACCTATATTCATAACACAGGCTTTGAAAGACTTTTATATTTATTTGTGCAATGTAAAGGTATTTACTTTTCTCCACCTTTTTCATTGTCCCTCTCATAATAGGGGTATAACAAAGCAGTAGACTGGTGGGCGCTGGGCGTACTGGTCTATGAGATGGCTGCAGGGTACCCGCCGTTTTTTGCTGACCAGCCAATTCAGATCTATGAAAAGATTGTATCAGGAAAGGTGAGTCTGGCACGTTCACAGACGGAACATTTGGTGTTGTTTGCTTTGTTCAAATTCTGCCTTATTTCGGCCTCACTGAAGGGTTCCATTTTAAAATCTATAGTTTATATTAATACGGGGAATCAAGCTTCTCTTCATTTATTAGTCATATAATAGCGCTTCAAAATAAATGTACTGATGTCGCATAAATGAACTATTATCCATTTTCCTGACATTCAAAGGTGTGTTAGAACAAGCAGAAATGAGGGTAATTTTTAGGTGTAAATCTGATTAGAACCAATTCACAAACTAACCAGAGACGAGTGAAGGAGTTCGCCAAGACGCCTCAGACAGCTGAGGTGAGGAGGCGCCCAGAATGAGGCTCTTTGCTCCGAACAGGACGTCGTAGAGACGTTTGAACGTCAGAATGGATGTTGCGTTCGAGGACACTGAACATCAGGAAAGTCCTGGAGCGAAGAGGTCAAAGGTCAAGCCTCAGTCCATGTCTGAACTTTGCGTTCTGTTCCTGTTATCATCTCATGAATCCTGACAGGCTTGGACCAGTTTTAAGAAGAATAAAGCGGTTGAAAATGTGGTCGTTTTCTCCTCAGCCAGCAATTCAAGGATTCAAAGGATTTTTCTGTACATGCAGAGAAGAATGTAAATGCTGTTCCTCACTCACCATATATCTCAGTGTGCAGTGTAAAAATAGATATTATAGATAGAAACAGAGCGACTAAGAAACAAAGATAAATAAGAATAAGATTCCACCCATAGACAGTAGTGAAGGTAGTGCACTAGTGTGTGATATCGTACAATATTTACCAGTTTATTCTATTTATAAACATGAAGTGTCGCCCAGTGGAAGCACAGATTAGGTTGTGAGATGCTAAAACAGAGCTAGTGGGTTGGAGACGGTGATGACGGGAGGAGGCGCTCGTGTCCTCAGTTAGCGGAGGAAACGGAGGCGACGTGGTGTGGCTGTGCGCCACAGCAGCGTTCCGGCGCCACACGTCACCGATGTAAACGCAACCCTGAGGTCTTTATTTCTTTATGTGGCTGCAGGTCCGATTCCCGTCCCACTTCAGTTCAGACCTGAAGGACCTACTGAGGAACCTGCTACAGGTAACAAAAAAAAAAACCAAGCGGGGATTATTATTCCCGTTGTGTTCGCTCTGAATCGATCGGAATTGTTTGGGATTCTTTAGGTGGATCTCACGAAACGCTACGGGAATCTCAAGAATGGCGTCAATGACATCAAGGGACACAAGTGGTTTGCCACCACCGACTGGATCGCCATCTATCAGAAGAAGGTAAGTGTGTGTGTGTGTGTGTGTGTGTGTGTGTGGGGCATCCCCCCCTCCGAGAACTTCACCTCTCAGCTGCTTCCTCTGCTTCCCTGTAGGTGGAAGCTCCCTTCATCCCCAAATTCAAAGGACCAGGCGACACCAGCAACTTTGACGACTACGAGGAGGAGGAGATCCGCGTCTCCTTTACCGAGAAATGTGCCAAGGAGTTTGCCGAGTTTTAGAGTTAAGAGCGAGAGGGAGAGGAAGAAGGGAGGAAATGAGGGAGTCTGAGGTAGGCTGGTCAAGCGGATGTTGTCAGGAGAAAGTTCTGCCTCCTGTCCAGTGACGCAGGAGACAACGGCACCAGCTGCGGAAGGAGGGAAAGATGGGAAAAGGATGGAAAACCGGCGAGGAGACTGATAACCAGCAGTGTTGCCTTTTACGTTGCGTTTTTATTGTGTTTTATTTATTATGTCTTATTTATGGAACCCTTTATAATGAATGTGTGCTTCAGAGTCTGTGGGTGTTGGACCCCCCCCCCCCCCACTTAGAGTTGATGACTTTTCTTTCCTTCCCGTTGTTTTATCCATCACATTTCGGCCGCACCGCGCTCCATCCTGCTGTACACGATCCCCTCCGCTGGTCTCCTGATCCTGCCGTCGTCATAGCAGATATTTTTGAATTTCACCGGCGCGTTTGCTCGTCCGTGCGCGAGAGGCGAGCGGCGGCGTGAAGATTTGCATCCGCGCGCGAGTGACTTCCATGTTAGCAGGCACAACAGCCCCCCCCCCCTCCCCCGAGGTCATAAACACAACGGTTCCAGACAGCCTTGAAGGATCACCAGGAAGAGCAAATCAAAACAAAAGCGTGGGGGGGGGGGGTCAGTTAGGTTTACTGTGTAACTCCGTCTTCTCTTAATATTCTTGCATCCCCGGACTTGTGCATATCGACAGCGCTCCGTTTTTAAATGTCTCACGGCCCTCGGTATCTTAAATGACGTGTCTCGCTTCTAATGAGGGAAGGGAACGGAAATATCGATGTTGTGAGGAAACACCATAGCATAATGGTATCTCAGGTTTTAACATATCACTTGACATTGTATCAGCACGGACTGTTCGGGTCCAGGAGGGAAACACGTGCTCAAAGTTCTGCTTTGTACTAATGACCAAGACCAGGTGGCCTGAATCAGACTTTTTCTCCCCCTCGTCCTTTCGCCGACCGCCGCCGTCCTCCATCTTTGTTAAGTGTCCCCCGCCTGCGCCTACCTGTGGCGTCGAGGTCACGCCGAATTCCAATTTGAGACGCATAAAAGGGGCGGTGCGAATCGGACTGAACGAGGCCCAAATCTGATTCTAAAGGACCGGATCTGTGTGTTCTGCCCTCAGATCTGGGTCACATCAGTGAGGGGGGGCAAATAAAATCGGGTTCAGGCCAGTTGGACTCGCAGCGTGAAGGCGGGGACATAAAAGACATAGATCAGCTTTCCCCCCCCCTCTGCTTTTCCCTTTCGTCCGATTTGCTGGTGTTAACTGTGCTCAGACTCCGGTCGGGTCCGGTTCTGGATTCCGGTCGACGCTCCGGCCGTTGCTAGCTTGATGTAGAGGAGAGGCAGACGACCTCGAATGTCCTCCGGGCCGAGTCTCATGGGTTTTTGTTGATCTCCTCAGCAGCCAGGCCTCTCTGTGTTGACATTCTTACATGTTTGTTAGTTTGTTTGTCTGTTTTTCCATGCACTTGTTGTACAATTTAAATAAATAGTGATCATGTAAAAAAAAAAAAAAAAAAAAAAGATGTAAAGTTGCATGGAGCTCCTTTCTCACAGGAATGAGATGGACTGAGACTACAGTGTGCAGTCCACAGCCCGCTTCTTCTGTACCCCCCCTCATCCCCGGCTCCTAATCTCCCTCCAAACCTACTTATGCAAAGGCCAAAATTATGTTAATTGTGGAAAATTTGTGAAAGGTTTCAAACACACAAATGCCTTCTTCTTCACGCCGCCACCATTAGGATTCAATCGGGCCCTCACCTGTACTCCCATTCCCCGCTGGTGCAAATTCTGGACTTTTGGACACATATAAATATAGAAAAGTGGACTGAAAATGGACATATCGAGGATGATCCCAACGTGTCCCTCGTTGCCCCGGTGATCGTTTCCATGTCGACATGTCAGTGGCTGGATTACCCCAACCAAGAGGGACTGCGGGCACCTTTTCACCTTATTGATGGTCCAACGCCATCGCCACACTTGTCTTAAGTTAAAGCAAACGAACCACAACGACGGGCCAATGGTAACTTCTGACTAATTTACCCTCAGCGGATGTTCTGTGTTGTCCGGAAGTAAAAACTTTCCAGTGATCAGTCAGATAGAGCTGAACATTAGATGGCTTAGAATGACAATAACAACAACAGTGATAATCCTATTTTTATTCATATCATTACTTTTATTGTTATTACTATCAACATCTGGTATTTCATTGTTGTAACTCATTGGTTTGGTATGCGGTGTTTGTTTAATACTGTCATCATGGACGACATGATTCAAGTTCAAATACAATATTATTCTGTGTCTTCTTGATGTTCTTTTGGTTTGTTTTTTGTATTAACACGACTTCCGCTCGATGCAGACGCAATGCTGGTACACGCTGTGGCACTTTTTAGGAAAACAAGACCATGTAAACTCCCGCTGTGTACCGACACACGCGACCTTTCACACAAACTGCAAAGGGAAGCATCCAAAGTCAGGAGAAGGGTGAGGTCAAAACCTGAGGTGTAATATTTTGCATCATGAGTATCATTCCAGTAAAGTTTTACTTCTAAAAGTCCACAGAATCTGTGTGTTTATTGCAAGAACTTGTGTCGATTGCAGCCATTTCAACGTGTCAACTCCTGCTCATGAGGCAGTTACCACGCGCCACCACCAGAGGGCGACAGAGACGCCACTTATCCCTGTATGACGTCCATCGCTGTTTGTCTGCCCGCGTTGCTTTGCTTTCTTTATTCAGAAATCAATGTCAAATCCCTTCTCCTCCTTCAGCGTAATGGTTTGTTTTGGCTAAACTGCCCATCATAATTCAACATCTATTCCATTAATAGTTGACTCACTTTGAGTGCTGCTCAGAGCAGATTTCTTCATTTGTTTGGACAACACAGCCTGTTCAGCCTGTTTCTTCCTGGTCACTTATCACTAAGTAGACTAGTGATGTCATTTCTTGTGTCATTTTTCTGCCCCCCCCCCCCCACACACACACCTTCTACATTCATCTACAGGTATCGCCGCCTTCATAAGCTGTATACTGACCTACTGACCTCCGACCCCGCTGACCCACCCAACTAGACTCTACCAGCAGCTTATTTTAATCAATATAATGTATAATGTTATATTATGCTCTACCTATTCTCTCCTCTACCTGTCCTCCCCCTTCTCCTCTCTCTCTACCCCCCCCCATCAGCAGGAGGGTCCCCCTACATGAGCCTGGTCTGGTCCTGTTCAAGGTTTCTTCCTGTTAAAGGGGAGTTTTTCCTCGCCACTGTAGCTTGTTTGGGGGTCAGGCCCTGGGATTCTGGAAAGCACCTAGAAACAATTTAGATTGTAACAGATGCTATATAAATAAAGATTGATTTACTTATTTTACACTATATATTTAGCTGATTAGTACTTTGTACAAAGAGTTTTAAGTTTTACACAAGTTTGTTCAATATTCTCGTAAAAAAAAGAAAAAAAAAAGAGGCTGTATTGACTGGATCCATAAATTTTACACCTCTTTCTCCACGGTCGTAAGGTGGATTCTTCCTGGTGTTTCTTTCTTGGTATCTGTTCTGGGATCTGATATCTTTTCCTGGTACCTGGTCAAAAGGTTGGAAACGCCTTCTCATTCAAGGCGTCTTTATTTTCATGACTATTTACATTGTAGATTCTTACTCAAGGCACCAAAACTATGAACATTATGTACTTAAGACAGAAGTGTGAAATAACACAAAACACGTCTTATATTCTAGTTTCTTCAAAGTAGCCACCCTTTACTCTTTTGATAGGGCTGCTAGCCCATTGTGTTCTCTCAATGAGCTTCATGAGGTGCTCACCTGAAGGGGTTTTCACTTCACAGGTGTTCCTTGTTCGTGGAATTTCTTGCCTTGTTAATGGGATTGGGAGCAGCTGTGTTGGGCAGAAGTCAGGTTGTTACACAGGCTTGAAAAAAGAAACCAATAAAATGAGGACAGCAAATGTCAACAGATAAAATCTGAGCTTAAGTACACACCAGCAATGAGCTAAATAAATGACGTTACAGTGGAATAAAGCCAAAGCTGTGGCTGTTTTTAGCTACATAATTCACACATTTGCCTCAGTAGAGACGTATAATTTAGTTCATCTTCCTTTTATTTGCATGGCATTCTACCCCCTCTGTCTTTGGCACTTTACAGAAAGAGCCTGAACCTTATTCTTTCCTTTCATTTAAGTGACTAAAGGCTTTATTTCTTCATCCAGGATTCTGTTTTACACCTGGGACCACAAACATGACTTTAACCTCAGTGTCTCGTGATTCTTCCCGATTAAATGGGGGCGACTGACTCCACTAAGTTTGAGCCCAGCCTTCTTTTTTTAGTTGGATAAAACCTATTAAAAACAACATTGTGCACATTCTGAATGAGTTTCAATGATGGATAAATCAGATCCCCTCAGAGGAAACGTGCAAATCAAACCGGCCAAATATGGTCTGGAAAACGCAGGCGTGGTTAAAATAAAAACTAGACAGGTACTGACGGAATGCCGTAACATCCGTGTGTAAAACCTTTACACGTCACATATCCCTCCCACAGAAAAAGTCCACTAAGCAGGTACCAGGAAAGAAACACCAGGAAGAACCCACCTTATCCAGACTTTTACAAAAGGAAATTTACAAGAGGATCCATAGTCAATATAGCCTCTTTTTTTTTTTTACAGGAATATAAAACAAATTTGTGTCAAACTTAAAACTCATTGTACAAAGTAATAATCAGCTAAATATGGAGTGTAAAATAAGTAATAAGTGACCAGGAGGAAAAACCAATAATGACCTCATCAGGGTAGAAATGACAGATTTGAAAGCGGGAAACATCTATTGTGAAATTTGGGAAGAGGTCAGAAATCAGTGACGGATGGACGGATGGGAATATTCCCCTCAGCAGGAAGTAATAAAAAATTAGGAATTACTTCCCAGCAGAGAGACTGTTTACTCAAAATCAAAGTGCACCGTTGTTACAGAGAATAAAAGTATATAAGAGGGAGCGTGAGTGGCTGTTGTCATAGCTCAGCTCGCTCCGGTGTTTCCAGGTGTGCAAGGACTCCTCTCCCCACCTCACCATGAAGACTCTGCTGGTCATCGCTCTCGTCCACTGTGTTGCTCTGCTCACCCAAGGAGCAGCCGGTGAGCTTTTGCCTTTGTTTAACTCCAGATGTCGGATTTTTTTTCTCTCCTTCCCAGTAGAGTGAAGCCTCGTTTTTGTCTGGTCGTTAGCAACAAAATTATGGCTTTTTAAAAAACATTCTCTCCTCTCTGATGTTCAAATGACCTGGTCCTCTTCTCTCCCCAGTTCCTCCAGCTGACGCTGAACCACAGGAGGCCAAAACAGCACCAGAACCAGGTAAGTCCGACCGTTATTGTTCTAAATAATGCAAATAACTACATTTATTTAGATTTCTGGGACATTTTTGCTGAACTTAAGCATTTAAGAGCCTTTATTTTTAAATGTAAAGTCTTATTTTATGCTGAAATTGAAGTCAGTTACAGACTGACAGGAGGAAAACGGCCCGCTTTGAGGGGCGTGAGCCTAACAATGTGGCTTTTCCAGATGCAGTTCCTGCCAACTCTGCTAACAGAGCAGCTCTCCGTCAAGGTGAGAGCCACCTTCGCTAGAACCCGCCGTACGGTGGTGCTGCTGCGCCGAGAAAAGCTCATCAAACTGATTACTACTTTCCTTTATCTTTTTTAGCTCGCTTTTCCTTCTGCCTGGATGGTTGGACCAGCTTTCGCGGAAGCTGCTACTATTTAGGAAATAGCGCAGATTCTTGGGCCTATGCTGAGGTGGGACAGCACCTGTTCATGTGTTTATGACGCGCTCCATTCATGTGGCTTTCACTGAAATCTCGCCGTTTGCAGGACTTCTGCGGCAGCTTCGGTGCCAGTCTGGCCTCAGTCCACAACATCTGGGAGTACAGTTTCCTCCAGAGGCTGATGAAGACAGCCGGCCACAGCTTTGCCTGGATCGGAGGGTACTATTTCGAGGTTTGTACAAGAAAAACTGCGGTTCAAAGAGGGTCAGTGTAACAGAGTCTGGGCCAAATCACACTGATGGGGTTAAATCCTCCCCTGTAGGGTGCCTGGAGATGGGAGGATGGAACGCCGTTTGACTACGACAACTGGGACAAGGAAGATTCCCCTGACCTCTTCCAGTGCTTACAGATGGACTCTCAAGGTGCATACCCAGCGCGCACGCATCATTGCTAACACTGAGGAACAGACGCCATTATTCCAGATGATGACGATGATTTGTGTTTGTTTCGCAGCGGGCCAGGGCTGGTCCAGCCACGACTGCAGCACCCCCTTCCCATTCCTGTGCAAGTTGAATCCCAACTGTTAGAGTTCCGGAGTTGTTCAGGGTTTTGTGTGTGTGTGTGTGTGTGTGTGTGTGTGTGTGTGTGTGTGTGTTAAGTACATGGATGCCTGAAGCAACAAGGAGCCGCTGCGGGATGTTGTGAACACTGCACTTTGAATTTGTTTCTGATTGTAAGATTTTCATACGACGGCGGCGTTTAAATCTAAATGTGCATCTTTGATCTCAAAGGCAAAGGTGAAGCTTTAGTTGGACTGGTGTTTGTTTTTAAAGTAATTTGTACATTTCTGAGACCTTTTTGGGTCTGTTTTAGGCGAGCACTCCAATTTGCCCACAGCGATCTTTAAGCAGTTCAGGGCTGTTTTAAAGTGTCTGAAATGGTCGTTTCTTTCCCAACTTGATGACCAAAACTTCGGTGAAAGTGAGTTTCATGTTAGTTTACCAGGGTCAATAAAAAGATTTTTACAATTTATTTTCTGTGAAGCAGTTCTCTCTCTCTCTCTCTCACACACACACACACACACACACGCGCGCACACAGGCATGTTTGGAAGATATAAATGTTCAACAAAGGCATAAAAAAACCAAATATTTAGTTTTATTATAATGCAATGCCGACTCCCACGTGCATGCGCATTCACGTCATACTTAGTTCCAATATTTAGGCAGGTGATTAGTGAGTATGAGACATTTTAGATCATAAAACTAACAAAAGAACTGCTGTCATACTCCTGAGTAGGGGATTACAGTACTTCTGGATGGATTAGATCTACCTTGCAGCTTGTGTACAGCACCAGGTCCGATAATGTCAAGAATATTTTTAATTTAATGCCAAATTACAGTACAGGAGACGTTGATGTTCGCTAATGTTCGGTGGATTCTCAGTAGTGGGGCTCACAGTCTTCCACAAGGCTGTCTGTGTGATGTAGTTGACTCTCAAAACAAGACCATGTAAACTCCCGCTGTGTACCGACACACGCGACCTTTCACACAAACTGCAAAGGGAAGCATCCAAAGTCAGGAGAAGGGTGAGGTCAAAACCTGAGGTGTAATATTTTGCATCATGAGTATCATTCCAGTAAAGTTTTACTTCTAAAAGTCCACAGAATCTGTGTGTTTATTGCAAGAACTTGTGTCGATTGCAGCCATTTCAACGTGTCAACTCCTGCTCATGAGGCAGTTACCAGGCGCCACCACCAGAGGGCGACAGAGACGCCACTTATCCCTGTATGACGTCCATCGCTGTTTGTCTGCCCGCGTTGCTTTGCTTTCTTTATTCAGAAATCAATGTCAAATCCCTTCTCCTCCTTCAGCGTAATGGTTTGTTTTGGCTAAACTGCCCATCATAATTCAACATCTATTCCATTAATAGTTGACTCACTTTGAGTGCTGCTCAGAGCAGATTTCTTCATTTGTTTGGACAACACAGCCTGTTCAGCCTGTTTCTTCCTGGTCACTTATCACTAAGTAGACTAGTGATGTCATTTCTTGTGTCATTTTTCTGCCCCCCCCCCCCCACACACACACACACACACACCTTCTACATTCATCTACAGGTATCGCCGCCTTCATAAGCTGTATACTGACCTACTGACCTCCGACCCCGCTGACCCACCCAACCAGACTCTACCAGCAGCTTATTTTAATCAATATAATGTTATATTATGCTCTACCTATTCTCTCCTCTCTACCTGTCCTTCCCCCTTCTCCTCTCTCTCTACCCAGCCCCCCATCAGCAGGAGGGTCCCCCTACATGAGCCTGGTCCTGTTCAAGGTTTCTTCCTGTTAAAGGGGAGTTTTTCCTTGCCACTGTAGCTTGTTTGGGGGTCAGGCCCTGGGATTCTGGAAAGCACCTAGAAACAATTTAGATTGTAACAGATGCTATATAAATAAAGATTGATTTACTTATTTTACACTATATATTTAGCTGATTAGTACTTTGTACAAAGAGTTTTAAGTTTTACACAAGTTTGTTCAATATTCTTGTAAAAAAAAGAAAAAAAAGAGGCTGTATTGACTGGATCCATAAATTTCCAGAAATTTTACACCTCTTTCTCCACGGTCGTAAGGTGGATTCTTCCTGGTGTTTCTTTCTTGGTATCTGTTCTGGGATCTGATATCTTTTCCTGGTACCTGGTCAAAAGGTTGGAAACGCCTTCTCATTCAAGGCGTCTTTATTTTCATGACTATTTACATTGTAGATTCTTACTCAAGGCACCAAAACTATGAACATTATGTACTTAAGAAAGAAGTGTGAAATAACACAAAACACGTCTTATATTCTAGTTTCTTCAAAGTAGCCACCCTTTACTCTTTTGATAGGGCTGCTAGCCCATTGTGTTCTCTCAATGAGCTTCATGAGGTGCTCACCTGAAGGGGTTTTCACTTCACAGGTGTTCCTTGTTCGTGGAATTTCTTGCCTTGTTAATGGGATTGGGAGCAGCTGTGTTGGGCAGAAGTCAGGTTGTTACACAGGCTTGAAAAAAGAAACCAATAAAATGAGGACAGCAAATGTCAACAGATAAAATCTGAGCTTAAGTACACACCAGCAATGAGCTAAATAAATGACGTTACAGTGGAATAAAGCCAAAGCTGTGGCTGTTTTTAGCTACATAATTCACACATTTGCCTCAGTAGAGACGTATAATTTAGTTCATCTTCCTTTTATTTGCATGGCATTCTACCCCCTCTGTCTTTGGCACTTTACAGAAAGAGCCTGAACCTTATTCTTTCCTTTCATTTAAGTGACTAAAGGCTTTATTTCTTCATCCAGGATTCTGTTTTACACCTGGGACCACAAACATGACTTTAACCTCAGTGTCTCGTGATTCTTCCCGATTAAATGGGGGCGACTGACTCCACTAAGTTTGAGCCCAGCCTTCTTTTTTTTAGCTGGATAAAACCTATTAAAAACAACATTGTGCACATTCTGAATGAGTTTCAATGATGGATAAATCAGATCCCCTCAGAGGAAACGTGCAAATCAAACCGGCCAAATATGGTCTGGAAAACGCAGGCGTGGTAAAATAATAAAACTAGACAGGTACTGACGGAATGCCGTAACATCCGTGTGTAAAACCTTTACACGTCACATATCCCTCCCACAGAAAAAGTCCACTAAGCAGGTACCAGGAAAGAAACACCAGGAAGAACCCACCTTATCCAGACTTTTACAAAAGGAAATTTACAAGAGTGAAATTTACAAGAGGATCCATAGTCAATATAGCCTCTTTTTTTTACAGGAATATAAAACAAATTTGTGTCAAACTTAAAACTCATTGTACAAAGTAATAATCAGCTAAATATGGAGTGTAAAATAAGTAATAAGTGACCAGGAAAAACCAATAATGACCTCATCAGGGTAGAAATGACAGATTTGAAAGCGGGAAACATCTATTGTGAAATTTGGGAAGAGGTCAGAAATCAGTGACGGATGGACGGATGGGAATATTCCCCTCAGCAGGAAGTAATAAAAAATTAGGAATTACTTCCCAGCAGAAGACTGTTTACTCAAAATCAAAGTGCACCGTTGTTACAGAGAATAAAAGTATATAAGAGGGAGCGTGAGTGGCTGTTGTCATAGCTCAGCTCCCTCCGGTGTTTCCAGGTGTGCAAGGACTCCTCTCCCCACCTCACCATGAAGACTCTGCTGGTCATCGCTCTCGTCCACTGTGTTGCTCTGCTCACCCAAGGAGCAGCCGGTGAGCTTTTGCCTTTGTTTAACTCCAGATGTCGGATTTTTTTTCTCTCCTTCCCCGTGGAGTGAAGCCTCGTTTTTGTCTGTTCGTTAGCAACAAAATTATGGCTTTTTTAAAAACATTCTCTCCTCTCTGATGTTCAAATGACCTGGTCCTCTTCTCTCCCCAGTTCCTCCAGCTGACGCTGAACCACAGGAGGCCAAAACAGCACCAGAACCAGGTAAGTCCGACCGTTATTGTTCTAAACAATGCAAATAACTACATTTATTTAGATTTCTGGGACATTTTTGCTGAACTTAAGCATTTAAGAGCCTTTATTTTTAAATGTAAAGTCTTATTTTATGCTGAAATTGAAGTCAGTTACAGACTGACAGGAGGAAAACGGCCCGCTTTGAGGGGCGTGAGCCTAACAATGTGGCTTTTCCAGATGCAGTTCCTGCCAACTCTGCTAACAGAGCAGCTCTCCGTCAAGGTGAGAGCCACCTTCGCTAGAACCCGCCGTACGGTGGTGCTGCTGCGCCGAGAAAAGCTCATCAAACTGATTACTACTTTCCTTTATCTTTTTTAGCTCGCTTTTCCTTCTGCCTGGATGGTTGGACCAGCTTTCGCGGAAGCTGCTACTATTTAGGAAATAGCGCAGATTCTTGGGCCTATGCTGAGGTGGGACAGCACCTGTTCATGTGTTTATGACGCGCTCCATTCATGTGGCTTTCACTGAAATCTCGCCGTTTGCAGGACTTCTGCGGCAGCTTCGGTGCCAGTCTGGCCTCAGTCCACAACATCTGGGAGTACAGTTTCCTCCAGAGGCTGATGAAGACAGCCGGCCACAGCTTTGCCTGGATCGGAGGGTACTATTTCGAGGTTTGTACAAGAAAAACTGCGGTTCGAAGAGGGTCAGTGTAACAGAGTCTGGGCCAAATCACACTGATGGGGTTAAATCCTCCCCTGTAGGGTGCCTGGAGATGGGAGGATGGAACGCCGTTTGACTACGACAACTGGGACAAGGAAGATTCCCCTGACCTCTTCCAGTGCTTACAGATGGACTCTCAAGGTGCACACCCAGCGCGCACGCATCATTGCTAACACTGAGGAACAGACGCCATTATTCCAGATGATGACGATGATTTGTGTTTGTTTCGCAGTGGGCCAGGGCTGGTCCAGCCACGACTGCAGCACCCCCTTCCCATTCCTGTGCAAGTTGAATCCCAACTGTTAAGAGTTCCGGAGTTGTTCAGGGTTTTGTGTGTGTGTTGTGTGTGTGTGTGTGTGTTAAGTACATGGATGCCTGAAGCAACAAGGAGCCGCTGCGGGATGTTGTGAACACTGCACTTTGAATTTGTTTCTGATTGTAAGATTTTCATACGACGGCGGCGTTTAAATCTAAATGTGCATCTTTGATCTCAAAGGCAAAGGTGAAGCTTTAGTTGGACTGGTGTTTGTTTTTAAAGTAATTTGTACATTTTTGAGACCTTTTTGGGTCTGTTTTAGGCGAGCACTCCAATTTGCCCACAGCGATCTTTAAGCAGTTCAGGGCTGTTTTAAAGTGTCTGAAATGGTCGTTTCTTTCCCAACTTGATGACCAAAACTTTGGTGAAAGTGAGTTTCATGTTAGTTTACCAGGGTCAATAAAAAGATTTTTACAATTTATTTTCTGTGAAGCAGTTCTCTCTCTCTCTCTCTCACACACACACACCACACACACACGCGCACACAGGCATGTTTGGAAGATATAAATGTTCAACAAAGGCATAAAAAAACCAAATATTTAGTTTTATTATAATGCAATGCCGACTCCCATGTGCATGCGCATTCACGTCATACTTACGTCCATTATTTTAGGCAGGTGATTAGTGAGTATGAGACATTTTAGATCATAAAACTAACAAAAGAACTGCTGTCATACTCCTGAGTAGGGGGTTACAGTACTTCTGGATGGATTAGATCTACCTTGCAGCTTGTGTACAGCACCAGGTCCGATAATGTCAAGAATATTTTTAATTTAATGCCAAATTACAGTACAGGAGACGTTGATGTTCGCTAATGTTCGGTGGATTCTCAGTAGTGGGGCTCACAGTCTTCCACAAGGCTGTCTGTGATGTAGTTGACTCTCAACAGCTCCTGGTAATACTCTTTCTCCACGTTGCTGTTGACCGTCCAGGCTACCACCTCCACCCCCCTCTGGGTCCAGTACTGGACATAATCCCTGCAACAGCACCAGCGACGCAGACATTTCAATGGTGATAAAAGACTCCGTTGCTGTCAAAGCTTCCACTGAAACGCAGGGTTGAAAGTGAGAGACTCACGGCGAGACAAAGTTCTTCTGTATGAGGAAGGCCGAGGTGCCGCAGAGCTTCCACAGGATGTGGTGATGGGCCCAGTCCAACGCGATGTCCATCAGGGTCATCCAGGGGTGTTTCCATAGCGAGGGAAAGCGAGGGGTGCCGTCTCCGAGCCGGCTCAGGCTCCAGGGCCTGTGAGTCAGCGCTGTGACCACGGCCGGGTCACTCTGCCTCATCTGGTGGCAATTACAACGCAAAATAAGCTATGTACACGAGAAATATGGTAAAATATTCAGCGTCGGCATGGCAACAACGGGACAAATCGCCAAGCTGCATCCTCTTACCCTGTAGATGACTTTGGGTTCGAAGGAGCAGACGATGCTGCTGTTGTAGAGGACCGGATGCTTTTTATACAACTCTTTGAGCGCCGCCGCCGCCTGAGAGGAGAGGAAAGATGCTAACTACAGAACCCCCACTGTCTGGAATCACTGGTCCAACGCGTGACGGTGGACACCCATCAGTGAGACAAGCTGCCTGTGCTGATCCTTTAAAGGATTAACGCTGAGAGGTGGGGTCCAAGTCACCACAGCAACGCTGAGGTAGGTGGTCTGTGTCAAAGGGACGCCAACGTGGGCACAAGATCTCTGACCCAGACCCATTTGACCCAGATGTCAAAGTCGTTCTGATGTCTTGAGGACAGGATTTGCATTTCACCACAGCAAAATTGTTCTCTCCGTGTTTTACCTTTAAACATACATAGTAAAACCACAATCTGCCATCTCTGCTCTGTACATTTCATAGCAGTTTGCTGGCAGCACCTCATCGGGGTGACCTTTGACATCGAAGTAGACAGTGAGCTGCAGTCGGACACATTCCTCCACGGCTTCTTCCAGAGTTGGGACTTTCTCTCCGGCAAATTTGTCCCTGTTGAGGAAGAGCACCAAGGCTTAAATCATACACGTCCCCCGAGCGATTTCCCAGTCATATTGCAACTGCTTCCCAACCTGAGTCTGTGTTTAGCAGCCGCATCCAGTTTGGACAACTCGCTCCATTTCATGTGCCTGAGTGATCCTGAGCCATTGGTCGTGCGGTCCACAGTCTCATCGTGCATCAGTATGGGGACACCATCTGCTGAGAACTCCAGGTCCAACTCCACACCCGTCGCCCCATTCTTACTGGCCTAGAGGAGAACAGCAGCCAACTGTGATTGAATTGAATTGAATTGAATCAGATTTATTGCCATTGTTCATGTAATACACAGTATTACACAAGCTAGGAATTTGTCTTGGTGTGACGCTGCGACATTCAACATAAAGAAGACAACACTAGAATAAGATAAATAAAATAAGATAAGACATATATACAGTATATACATAAATAGTAAGAAATGCCTGGGAAGACCACCTCTCTACAGCTAAGAGGCTGTGTAGGGTGGGATTTAGCAACAGTGACTACGGGAGAGATCAGTATCTACTACTGGAGACATGACTCCACAATGAAGCGATCATAAATATCACTATAGTAACTCTAAAATCTCACCTCCCGTATAGCTGCTAGTGTGTTCTCCGGCGCATCATGACCACCGCCCCGGTGAGCCACCACGGACACCTTACCGAGGCCCACTCCTCTCTTGGAGGGGTGCAGAACCTGCCGGACCCGGCCGGCGGGCACCTGGGGAAATCGGAACACCACCATAAAAAGATAGAAGGACGCTGTGACCGCGACTGTCCATAGCGAACTCCGAGTGCCCAGCAGAACAACGATGAAGACTATCGAATAGAGAACAACTTCATCTCCCAGCTGCAGCATCGTATTCTGCCTGATTCAGTCTGTCAGGTTTCCAAAACAGGATGTAAACATTCTTCTTCTTCTTCGTCGTCTTCTTCTCCTTCTTCTCCTCCAACGCCTTCGTTATTTATTAAATCACATCATAAAACTGTGCTTGGAATTAACATGTGAAGTCTTTCAAAATGACTGATAATTTTATGCAAATTATATTCAGAATAAATTTTGTTTGGGAAAGATAATGTTTTTTTTAAAACGTATGAACAGTGAATAATTTGAACCATAGGGGGGCGGTAGTGCACTGGAAACGATAGTGACAGTCGTGTAACCCCAAAAACCAACGAAGAAGAGAACCACATCCAGGTGACTTCACGTACCGGCGATACTCTCGGCAATGTTGCCTTTAATGATTTAGTAATTTCTGTGTTGTGGGATTTTTAAATTGTTTCAACCCGTTGACGATCATGGTAAGGAATTTTTCTTAAACTCGTTTTCCGAGATTTTAACGGAGTAGAAGAGTCGTTTGTTTTTATATACAGGAGGTGTAGCTGCAGGTTAGAGATTAAGGATGCCTCCATTTACACATGGAAATGCACTATCGGATGCCCCAAGTGTGAACTGCACAGGTAAAAAGATCATGATTGAGGACAGAGGTGACTGGTGAAACAGGAAGTAGCGAGGATTCGTAAGGGTAAAGTTAGGAGGTCATTCAAGAGGATGATGGGTGGGACAGCAGCTGGTCCTGATGATACACCTGTAAAGGTATGGGAGGCATAGAGGTCATTGTTATTCATGTGTGGATGTGATCAGGAATAAAGACAGCAGATGTTAGAGGTTTTGTTTGGAAGATAAAGAATAGATCTATGGAGAAATTACATGAAGTTAGTTAAATGAAGGGGAGATGAGGATGCCAGGGACAGGGTTAGATGGAGACGGCCAAAAGTAAAGGAAGGGTCACATAAAGTCTTTTTTTTTTCTTTTTTTAAACCATTAAAAGTAAATTAAGATGCCGGCTGCAGTTTTAAAAGTAATCAGATATGATTGTGTTTGTTTTCACAGAATACTTCAGTGGTTCTGCGCAGATTCCCCTTCCTGCCCTGCACCAAACATCTAATTACTCGCTCTGCTCAGATACCATTTAGGGCTCGGCCCCATTCAGGTGGTCAGACGTCTGTCCTGCACAGCTCCCATGGACGCACGCTGCCTAGGACAGAAGCTCTCTCTCGATATTCAGATCAGGCCAAAGAGAAATACACTTTGATCTACAGCTTGCCGCACATCAAACTCATCAGAGCCATTTCTAGATTCAAACTTCTCCAAACTGCCACCACGGTAGTTGTCTTGCCCCCAGTTGTCGGCCTTTACCTCCACGGAGATGTTGCCCTTTCCCTTGTCGGCTACTCGACGGGGATAGCCGTGTTTGCCGGCGTTATGCTGTTCACTGCCAGCCACTTCTTCAGGAGAGTGGTGGGAATGATGTACCTGGACCCATCGCAAACCACACTCAAAGTTTCCCACCTCACCTTTTGGGGTAAACGCAATGACATCTACCTGCCGGTGTCAGATGTTATGACCGTTGGGGACACCGGGGACTCTGTAAACGAGACGATATTAAGACTTAGGACATACAGTAGTTCACAGACTTTTTATTACTCCAAACACTTTGGAAGGGTGGTGGATAAGGAGGGTTTTGAGAAGGTGTTTGGATATAAATAGCTACTGGTAAATGAAGATTGTATTTTAAGTTATTTTTCTTTTGACTCCTAACAATTCAAAGATAAATCTACTATGAGATTTTTGCTTGCTTGTTCTTTAAATTCAGCTTGTTGGGTGATTTTTCATGCATCAAATAAAAATATTTCATTGCCAGTTTGGAAGAATGTTGAATGTTTCTGCTGTGTTTGTTCGCAGGATGCACGAACAAGCTCTTAAAAACGGCAGGAGCTTTACATGAGAGCATTAAGTTCAACCTATTCCAAATTAACGAGATACGAGTTAATTAGCGTCAGCTGCGTCATCTTCGGTTGCAGTGTGTTATTCTGGCCGCGAGGTGGCGCTACAGTCCGTTTAGAGTTTAGACTAGCGAGGTAAAGGTCAACGTTATTCGTCACATGCGCGGTTATAGGAAGTAAATGCACATTTTATTTTTATTTATATATATTTTTAATGTTTAATTTTAATTTTACCATGCAATTTAAAAAGCCGTGACCTCACATCACAGCATTATATACACATGACATTAGGAATTTTAGCCTGAATTATCCAACAGGATAGGCTGGAACTGGCATGTGGCCGCAGTCGCGCCCTTGATACACCCCCGGTTCACTTACGGGTGAACACTTGAGCGCAGAAACAAAGGAACAAAGGTCCTGGATCTCAGTGTTTTCCTCGATTAAAATCTCAGGGTCTTGAACGTGAGTCCTGCAGTCCAAAGGACATCTTTCATGTCTTTCACGACCCTTCAAAACCCCAGAGAGCCCCGAGCCTCTGTAGGAAAGCCCCCGTGTCTATTTGTTGCTGTCCTGCTCCAAGGTATCCCGACTATGGACCCACCTCTGCTTGTTTTTTTGTCATTGTTAATAACCAAGACGAGCTTCCTATGATCAACAATATTGCATTGACCTCGACTCCAGTGGTGCCTGAGCGCGCTCGCTCTCATATTCAGCCCAGTTTCCTGTGTTTGTGAGGTTTCTGGCCGCTTGTCTGCGAATCGTTAGTCATTTACAATATTTAGGAAGCCGCATTCCACCTTTAGGAACTGGTGTGTAATGCTCCCAAGTATGCATGAATGCATGTTTCCCAAACAAGTGATTTATTACAATGCGACATGGATGCCGGCGTGCTTGAATTAGGAGCGGCGTTCTCTGGGGGCGTGCACGACGCTGCTATGAACAACCACACAGTCATCCAGCGAATCACCCCGCAGTCACGCAGGTTGTTTATTTGTTTCCTATGTTGTTGACAACATTCCGGATCATTTTGGGAACAATATTCTGGAACGTAATGACACAAAAGAGAAACCTTCCTGTCTGTGAAGGACTTCCTCCTGTTTTTGACGCCAATCAAGATGAGTCAAACTAAAACTTGAGTCATCTGGTTTTAAATGTATAAAATCAGGTGCAGCCGACGTCCCCTGTTCAATCGACCTTTGACCCCCCCCAGGGCCGCCACGTCCTCATTGGCGGTCCTCATGGAACCAGCCAATAATCACACACTCCAGGTGACACTTAAAACGTACGAACCCCCTCACAAGCGTCGTTTGGACCGCAGCATTGATGTCCTGTCCACAGTGAGCGTCTCAGGTGTGTGCACAGTGGTCTCCACTGGGTTTGATCCTACATCGGCTTTATAATTGGAAACATATGAAGCCACGCTCGCCCGCAGGAAACAGCCGGGGCCTCCACGTATGTACGAGGACGCGGGCTAACAAAGAGAGGAAAGCATGCACATGAGACAAGCACGCAGTGGGATCACAGGCTATTTGAGTGCTGCCATCACCTCATTAGAATGTGCAGGTGGACGGGACAGCAGGACACTCATCCATGTGTTTTCCAATTCCAATGCTCCGTGTTTCTTTTGAATCCATGATTGGAAAGCTTGAGCATTAATATTTGCGGTTATTACATTTTGCATGTACAGAGCCCATAAAACAAGCTCACAAATACTCCTACGAATCCATTTTGGTTTCAGTGCCCCTTCATGTTTGCAGAATTATTATTTACATATTCTCATATTAATGCTAGTGCACTCACAAACAGCTAAGTTAGGTTGTTGGAGCTGCCTCTCCTGACACCTGCATGTACCTGGTTAAATCCCGTCTTCTCATTGGTCAGTTTTGGTCATGTGACACAGAGAATCAGGAAGTGTTGTGGCTCTACCGACTGATCCGCTGGGAAGTAAAGCACCTTTAAAAGAAATCCATCTCCATCCCGCTGTCTCTTTTTATGAAGAGCGATCCCTCAACCACCACCGAACCCTCGCGTCACATTTGTAATCAGCATCGAGGCGAAACGGGTGAAATTCACAGCCTTTCCCGGAGTTTAAGTGGCAAAATTAAAAAAGGGACGTCGGCAAACAAGAATGTCTCCTGATCCTGCTTCTTTGTGCATTCTTTGCTGCCACGCTTCATGTCCTTTTCTGGTTGAAAAGGAAGTGACCAGCATCCCCCCCGACAGGGCCGTACGATCCTGTCACCCTTTGGGTGTTAAGCAAAACAAAATAGAGACTCACTGGCTCATCCAGTGGGGGGGGGGGGTGTTTGAGAATCAGACAATAGACGATGGGTGAGGCTCATCACAACATCCACTATGTCTCCGCACTTTCGTAGCAATGTACCTCCACTCCTCAAATATTTACTGACAGTCCCACATGATGTCTGACAAAGGGAAAATATTTGGATAGCCGAAGAAATACCGACCACAAGCTAGATTTGCACGCTCGGGAATTTAACGCTCAACCGAGCATCGGATAATTGAGGCTAAATGAAGTCCTCTGACACCAAATTCCCAGCGGAAAAGCGGAACGCCGCGGCCTTGGCTCGCAGGACGCATGCGGGACGGAGGGAGGAAAGTGACTCTGCTCCCAACCTGAGCACCCAGCATTCCCTGTAGCTCCAGCAGCATCCCATTCAGAGCTGCGGGCGGCTTGGATCGACATCACACACCTGTCCGAAGGGCAGCGCGGCTGATTAACGGCGTTTTCCTTGGCAGGCCTCCTCAGACTGACAGTCTCCATTACGGCGCTGCAGGGGGATTTCCTAAAACATTGATTTCATCCATACTGAACAATACCACATTAGCATTGCTTGGACGGTGACTGCTGTAATCTGGTCAGTTATTGTGGCGTCGCCCCTGGAGGCTTCTTAAACCGACCGTGGCCGCGGCACAATAGGCGAGGCAGGAAGTGGCGTTGCGCCGTGGGTCAACTTTTGGCAGGTTTAGGGGCTAATCGTGGCATTATCAGCAGCCCCTTTGTTCAAGCTGCACTTTACGAAACATATGGTGAAAACACAGCTTTCCTCAGCGTAGAATAGGTGATCAGAAATGTAGCGTGAGTGTGAACAATAGCCCATAGGAGAACTTTAAATCCGGGAGTTTGGATGGTTCTGCCCAACAGATGCTGTCTCAGATGTAAATGGATCAATTTTCTTCTACGTGGTTTCCAGTTCTATGCAGCCTCGTTGTGGTTGGAGGAGTTGTTATCGCACATTTAAGCCCCCTTTTCCCCCCCAGGAAGCTTTATTACCAGAAATGTATTTGCAATTGATAGCACACATGGTGACCTATGACCCCAAACCGCCGCTCTGTACGCCAGTCAAGTCACACCCGGCAAAGGAAAGAAAAAAAATGAAATAAACATCTACAATCAACCATTCACCTCTGAAATACAACATATATATATAAAATGTAGAACAAAGAGTTTGCAGTGGGCAGTTTTAGGCCCTTTTGGCTCTAATATTTGACCCTTTTTTGGCACATTATTGCAGATCTGATATCCCAAACAAAAGAAAAATCTGGGTTGAAACAGTTCTTGAAACAAGCCAGTTTAGAGTAATGGTAATGAGACAGTGCTGCTGGCTGGAGCAGTCACATGATTCATGAGCAAATTAATACCTCATAATACGGTCTTATGCAGCCAAAACTGCAGCCACATTGTTTATCACCGTTCCCATTATTTTGAAGGGAACCGGTTGACAAATGGGCTCAGCACACATCAATTTTTCACCCCAATTTTCTTGAAATAACTCCGGCCTTTGGGAGGGAAATTATGAATGCCGTGCGCAGCCCATTTAGAAATGATTCATGAAAGCTGCTAGAAAAACTGCCCGTGAGATGAATTGAACAAAGTTTGGTTATAGCTCATTTAAACCAGGCGTGTTTTCCATAAAGTGATCCGTTTTTATCCAGGCTTCCATCTGTTAGCCGTCATGGCCAGTGCATCTAATTAAAACTAAAATTCCACAGTGAGATTTTTTATTTGTCACTCCCTGTTATAGAGAAAATCAGTGGCGGCACCCTGTCACTCACGCCACAAACACAACGTAACCTCACTATTTTATCTTCCTTATGTGTTTTTACGCCTGTGGTTGCGTTTATCCATCCTCAGCCCACATTTGATTAGGGCTGTATTTACATCACGTGTAGCGTGCTGCCACATAAATACCATGGCAACGCTAACTACAGCAGCTAGCAGCGTAGCTAGCTGTAGTATAGCTGCACTATATTATAAAAGTCTCTTTTTATGCTTCAATCTGTGTCATTGCTGCTGACATGTTGACATGCTGCAAGCTGTAATTTAATCAGGGACATCACCAGATTATTTTTATCTGAGCCGTATGCCTTCGTCCCTCTCCTCTTTCTGTCCATCAGCTGGAGTTTTTCCTGCCACTTCTGCTCGTTTTGGGGTCAGGCTCTGGGTTTCTGGGCAGCACCCCCAGCGGAGCTGAACCGACCTGTTGAGTCGAAGTAGAAGAGTAAGAACAACAGCATTGTGTTCTAAAATATCCCCGTCTCTCTGCCTACGACTGAGTGGCGCTCAGAGCGGCTCCCTCTGGGACTGTTGACTAACAGCAGCGCAGTCAACAAGTGCATCACCTTTCTGGTCACTTTAGGGCATATTGATAAAACGCAGGGAGACGGGGAGCCGGTTCCTCCTCCAGATTCTCAGGCCAGGTCTGCCTCAGTGGCAGAATAGACAGTTCCTGTGTTTGTGTCTGTTCCTGTCTCCTGCTGTCACACTGTGGCGCGTCGCCATTGTTTCCCCCTGGAGTGCCGGAGGTCAGCGCCCGCTCCCTGGCTCCCTCTGTCCCAGCGCTGAGAGAGCAGGAGGCCAGGCACCGAGCGGAGCCGCTCGCACCGGCGAGAACCCCCCGCTGCAGTCAAGTGGCCGCTGAGCCGGAGCAGCCAGCCCACTTGGACATGCACACGTCCACCTTTTGTTGTCCTGTCGGGGGATTCCAGGTTTTCTCCTGTCTGTAAACAGAGTCTGTCTGGCGCGCTGAGATTAGAAGCCAGGTTTTATTACTGTAGAGTCTCTGCTGAACACTAAACCTGAACCCTTTTCTTCTGTCTTCAGTATAACTGATTGCTCTTCTCTTTTTGTTCTGCCCCTTTCTCCTCCTCCTGCATCCGGTCCTGCTCGGGGTTTCCTCCTGGTAAAAGGGGAGTTGCTTTTTTGGGGGGTCAAGCTCTAAGTTTGACCTCTGTTCAGATCCATAAAACTGATCCTAACAGACTGGAATCAAATTGTTCTCCTGCAACATCATCTATGGATCACTGGATGTGCAGTCTGGGTCTCTAGTTCAGCTCTTCAGGATCAATTTATTATATATGTGATGTATAAGATTAAAAAAGACGTTCCAATAATTCCAGATTTCTCTGAGCAGCAGGTCTGTGGTATTGTGACATGCTGATACAATCTTTTTAACTCAGAGTGGAAATTTGGTTTATTTATATGTCAAATCTTTATAATTGTTCTGGCATCTGCCGCCGAAGGTCTCTGTAGTCGTCGATGACCTCATGAGTTCAGTTCTGTAAAGGAAAAGTCGCAGTAATTGTGTTGGTTACACGTTAATGGCCTCAAATTACCTAAAGATGAGTCTCTGCTATACATCAGCCTGACAGCGTAAAGCTTCTAGCCTGAGGAATTTAAGAAAAAAAACCTATCCCAATACCCAAATCTCCCGATCGGACATCTGCAGTCACGTCCTGTAGCGCGGGAGAATAATAAAAAGTATGTTTACATGAAGCTGGTCAGGCTACTCCACCTTTCCGTCACTCCTCTCCTTGTCCACCTGTAAATGTATGGATTTATCCAACAGAACACCTCGAACCACGAACGCTCGAGCTTGGATCGACACCAGACGTCCGCTGGCCGTGGGACCAAAACCATAACGGGCTGTACAACACAAAGAGGAAGCGATGACTTCTGCTGGTGTAGTTGCTCGTCGGGACAGAACGCAGCCTAGGAGGTCAAAGGTCAGCCCAGGCGAAACCAGGAGAGATGAAGACGATGTGGCGAAGAGGGAGAGAATGAGGGCGGCTTTTATACTGAGGCGATTGGAGGAGCAGGTGGGAGAACCGGGGCGGAGGTGTGACTGGTTAATGAGCAGGTGTGACTGGGAGGAGAGCGGACGATTCCTGGGCTTCTGATTGACGTCCTCGCCAAAGTCTTCGCGCCCACATCTGTCCCGTGACCCTCAGTTTTTCTTCCTGCGGTTATATTTGCTCAGCTGGCGGCTGAACTTTAGGCTGCAGACGCTGGAGCGTTCCCACTGGCGTCATGTGTTATGCTAACTTGAAAGCCTCCTATCTCAGCCCCCCTCGTCCCCAAACCGCTCATTTTATATTTACATTCACACCTTCAGCAACACTTCAGGCACCACAAACCTCTGTTCAAGTCCTCAGCGTGTAAATAAACAGGAGCAAAGTTTCAAAGTCAGCGCAAGCGACGCCGTCGGGCACAACTTTCCATCCCGTTAGCATCATTCAAAGCATCTGTGTTGGATTGTCATCAATTGCAGGTAGCAGAGGCTCTGGCCAGCTGTGAAATCCAACATTTTCCAGTTGGGCTCAAGTTCTTAGCTAATGGCTGCCTCCATCTGGTCCTGATGAGGAAGGGAAACACTCAGCCAGCCTCACCTCCACGCCTGTTGTTACGCCGTTCACGGGACGTGAGCTTGTCCAGACGTAGGCGGAGCGTTAGCGCCAGATTCCAGCGCTGATAAGGCGGTTTGTTTTAACTACGGCGTTGGCAGCCCGTGTGTGATCTCCGAGCCGATACCAGCACCAACATATCATCTTTGTGGAGGGCCTCTTGTCTTCAGCGGACAAAACTTTGAGGAGATTTCTGTCCGACGTGCACGTGCACGTGCTGGTGCTCCTCACGGGTGATGCTGTAGTCTCCGGCCTTCTAAATTAGATGCACGCAGTCTCCAGCAAAATAAGGATGTTCTTGTTTTTTGGCAAAAATATTATTGATTTGAAATACAGCTTTTTGTATAGGAGTCGACTTATTTAGCTCATGAATACACTGACATGAGTCAGCCTGGGAAATACTCGTATTTTAGCTGAATTTAGCATTTATTGAAATAAACAGCAGGACTGAACATCTGGACCATCTGTCCTCTTTGTTAGACCTCCACCAGCCCAACACACCGTGGATGATCGCGATCATTTATGATGTATGTTTATATTTTTGCTGTTTTTCTCCCTCTGGAGCTTGAACACAGACACTCTGTGAATTCCAGCGTTCTGATGCGGACCTTGGCGACCTTTGGGCCCAGCATTCATCAAAACCCCTTTTGTTCCTTCTCATTTTCATAAGAACGAATTCGGGGGGAGCTAATTAAGACGAATGGCTTTTTAACGCCGGGGTTTTTCTCTCCTCGGAGGCGATGGCTCCCTCCTCGGTCAACAGATAGAATTCAGCCTGAATGAACGCCGCCGACAGACTGTTGAGCCCCTCACAGACCCCTTTGTGATGATAGTGTCAACACACACACACACACACACACACACACACACACACACACACACACACACACACACACAAGGAATAACTCTATTTAATCTATTTGTCCCAGATGTTGGAAGATGCAGAACATTCAGACATTCTTTAGTAAAATCCTTCTTGCGTGTGTGTGTGTGTGTGTGTGTGTGTGTGTGTGGAGAGTATTTTTGATGATTTGTGCCGATACTTTTGAATTGAAGAATAGGAATCCAACCCAGGTTCATTGCTTCCAGATTCCAGCTTTGCTGCGCTGGACCTGCTGCCCAACCTGGCAACCATCTGCAGATTCACTCACCACCACAGTTGAAGGTGATCCGAATCACTCAGTTTCATTTGGAGCAAATTATTATCAAACAGGTTTCAAATCTAAATTTTATCGGTGTCCTCGGAGCATCTGATGAAGACTGAATGACACCTGAAGGGTTTGGGAGAGCACCTCCGGAGCTTATTTCTGTGTTTTTGTTCATTGCCTCTCTGAATTCCCCCTCAGAACCAACCTCACCCTTCAATCCCTTCACATTCTGATTGTCCCATCGTTGTTCTGTTTACATCCTGTGTTCTGGAGAAGGTACTTTGTTCTAAGTGTTGTTGGAAGCACTTTATAAATACATTGGCTCTTTTTTTACCCACAAGCACGTACACGTAGATACTTAATATTAATAACTCAAGTCAGCGCCTCCTTTTTTACAGTGCAGTGACTTGTACATAAAAAAGGATGAGTTTGGTTTTTCCATCAGATCCACAGATTCTAAGTGCGGAACATCATTTGCAGCCGTATGAAAGCTGTGATTCAAATACTTGAAGAAGTCCAATAATGCGAATAAATCTTGAGTGTGGTCCGTTCTGCCGGGAGTTCTCCCCGGTGTTTTCCCCTCTCCCTTCTGTCTTGTCAGTCTTTCCCCTGTTTGTCCTATTTCCAGGCTGCTTCCCAGTTCACTCCCATCACACGCGCTACACACCTGCTACTCATCTCCAGACAATCACCTTCACCTGCTTCCTGCTTTAAAAGTCTGGACCGGTTTGTTGTTCTTCCCTCTGTGGTAACAGAGGCTCCTGTGTTTGGTTATTCCTGTTCTCGTGCCTACTGATCCTGCCTCTTCCAACCTCACTGTGCTTCCATTTTTACTGGTTTTCCTCTGCCAACCTTCAGTAAAGAAGCTACACCTGATTAAGTCATGTGTGTGAGTGTGTGTGTGCGCGCGCCTTTGGGGTTCAGTTCGTGTCTGCGGATCTCCAGCAGCTTCAATCGGGAGTTTTTGGAAATGCAAATTCAAGCAATCAACAATTGTGTTGCCTCTCCGTCATCTCGATGCGAGACCACTGTGGCACCGCAGGCAGTCGTAACAACCCAGATCAACCTTCTATGAGTTTTCCCACTGATAAATCTCAACAAAATTCAATAAGAAGTCCAAGAAAATACCATAATCTTGGCAAATGAAGGAGAAATAAATGAAGGAGTGTGTACTCTGTGCCCTGGAGTCTCCCAGGGGTAAATGGGCCAACTGGGTTTAATAAAAACAACCATTTAAATCCCACAATCCTCTGAATCTGTCACCAGTTTGTTCCCTGTGCACCCTGATGCGCGGGGGGGGGGGGGGGGAGTTGTGCGGACTGGATCGGAGGTCTCAGTGGGGTGCTGAGAGATCAACGTGACTTTCTCCCCGTTCACATCTATTCTAAGTACGCTCCCAGCTCCCTGAGGGAGAGCCAAGCGATACCACCCAAGGTAGTACCACAACCTCTGACCTGGGGGGCATCCTTCTCCTGCTGTCCAATCATGGGACCCGTCCCTTCACAGGAGGGGGGTCACGGCTCAGTTCTTCTTTAGTGCAGCTTCTTGTACTTCATCAGAACCGAGTCCCTTGTTCACCAACTTGGAATGAATTTGAAAGATTGGCTGAGTTATATTGTAACAGACAGTGTAACATATGACAGTGATTTCCCGCGTCTTTCCTGTTCAGCGCTCACATTATGACTGATGGACCGGCGGGAAATGTATTTCATGTTTTGTCAGTTTTATGTCCGCGCTATTGAAGCTGTTAAGCCGTTAGTCGTGAGAAATCCTCACATGATTGATGTGCGAGGAAGGAAAAAGGAAGAAAAGAAAAAAACTCTGTTCTTATTTATAGTAAGAATTTCTGTAATGCCATGTAAGGAGGTGCCTCTGCATTGTTTATGGAAGGCCAAAATGCAATGCTGTCGCCAGGAGACTACTTTAACTTTCCACGATGAGACCGCGTAGCTGGCAGCCGGTTGCGACGTGCCGCTCGTATCAACATTCGGGAGCCCTCTCACCTCGCAATCTTCGCCGCTAACGAGACCCGACTGGACTTCTGTTAGCTTTTCCACGCTGTTTTCACCTCTTCACCCAGAAGCCGTTCTTCACGAGGCGAAATCCACCAGTTTTTTTCTGCTTCCAGGGCGTCACAATTTAACCTGGATGGGTCCAGGATCCAGGATGCACTGCATCAATCCCATCTGCTTCCTCGCCATGTTTCTCTCTGGTTTTGAACCAATTGACTCAGGTCTGCGCTGTGAACGGTGACGCACACACGCGAGTCCGTGGGGCGGCCGTACTTTTATGGCTGAAGCTCACAGAGGAATCATGGAGCGAGGCTCCGTCTGGATTCTTGGCACAAATTCTTCACTTTTAAATGTTTGAGCCCTGAGAATTTCCCCGCGGTGTCAACAACGCTGAACAAAAAGAAAGTCCTCCCGTCACAATCGATCTGTGTGCTCAGACCCCGAGCGCACAGGCGCTTCGCTTTGACGTGATCAAAACCCTGTTGCACGCCTGGAGCCTGCAGCCCGCCTCCTGGGGGAGTCTGGTTATATGCGCGTACGGTTGGTCACCTCCCTGGTGTCGGTGTCCCACCTGTGGGTGTAGTTAATGTCACACCTGCAGAGCAACGCCGCCGGAGACGTGAACTTATGATGCGAGGCTCTCCGTCTGCCCCATTTGTAATTTAAGCAAGTTCCCCGACCCCGGACCCTTGCCGGCTATGAGAAATGCGTAACCTCTGGAGGGTCAGCCAGGGAGGTCTGGCCCAGTCCGATCTGATGGCTGACTCCAGTCACTGCGCTGGAAAAACATGTTGGAGTCGCTTGTGTTGCTGTGTCCAACAAGGCAGAGCGTTTTATAAAGGTTTACGTCTTTCATCCCCTCGCAGCAGAGACGTGATGGAGGACTTCCTTAAGAGCCGACGCTGAAAAGGTCACGCGGTCTCTGTCAGCGTCCGGGGAGGGGGGGGGTGACACAGCTGATGGTGAAAAACACAAATGCCCTGAGAATAATGCCCCGACTCTGAGAGGAGACCCTGCTCGGTTTTAGACCCCCTGAGGACGGTGCGCTGAGAAACGAAGACGGATTCGGCAGAACTCTCCAACGCTCTCAGAGGAACCGCCCAGCTAACGTGAAGACAACAACTACAAACGCCCTGGGGGGCCAGGGCCACGGTTGAAGCCCTTAAATAGATACACGACCCAGTGTCGTGGCAGCAAGAATCGTCCATACGCTGATTTTTTTTTTCCCAACTAGCAACCGAAACATCAGGACTTAAGTCAGAGGGGTGAAATGAATCCTGGGTGATTTAATCTTTAAATGTCCCAGAATTCCCCAAATCCTTCATTAAGCAGCGAATAAATCCGTGGCGGGCCCAGTAGAGGCAGCGGCCAAGCAGATCTGCCTGCAGGGCACGTCCGCTGTGAGGAAATAGCTGGGAAGTCAGCGCAGCTAATGATGCTTGTCTGTGAAATGCCAGCGGAGGAGCCTGATAACCAGGCAACAAAGGCTCGGTCTGCTCGCTGGTGTAGCACAGCGGAATGACTCATTAAGCCCGGATCGTCGCGGGCCTTTTATACGCAACGTCTCCAGAAATGAGCCATGAACAATTACACACCCCGCCTTTTTTCTTCTCTCTCAGATGTTTTCCAGCAGAGGCTAATAAACACAGACGTACCGCGCTCTTTTCTCAACAATGGTGACAAATGTCCATATTCGTCTCCCCTTTGTTGTCCCCGCTCTTTGCTCTTTCACCGGCGGGACACAGTGACGGGCTTGTTTCTGCCGGGGTTACCCATGACCCCTTTTCTCTGCACAGGGGTTAAGGAAACATCACGCCGTGATAAATCCCAGAACATTCCAGGAGTATTTGACATCACGCCTGTTTGTTTGATCAAGTGCGTCGTGGGCTTCTTTTGAGATGAGGACCCGCGTCTTTCTCACCACCCTGAGAGAGTATTGTCAGTATCTCCGGTAGCCTGTTATGGCCTTTGAGGACATGTGTGTGTGTGCCAGTAAAGGTTGTTGAAGGGTTTGTGTGCATGTTGTTGTGGTTTAAAGACAGTTAAACTCACACTAGGACGCCTGACGCCCGTGCGTGTGTGAGGTGGGTCTGCTGCCGCCGGCTCTTCAGGTATTTGAGGAGGAAACCAAACAGAAACGATTGTCTTTCTTAAGTCTTTGTGGTTTTAAGTGAAATTAGCCCCTATATGAAACCGCTTATTCCTGCACGTCCAGAGCCTCTGTGGGGTTCAGGGTCTGGTCAGGACCCCCACAGCGTGGCGGGTCAGGGCCGTCGCGCTCCTCTCGGGGTCAGTCGTCCTCCTCTTTATTACTCATATGAGCGGAGGCGACGCTGGAGGTTTGCACTATCGAAGGTGACAACTGTTTACGACGCCGCACCACCTCCTGCACCAGCGGGGCTTCGGTTTCAGATAGGGCTGAGAGCACACACACACACACACACACACACACACACACACCGAGCAGCCAACGTGTTTCCTATTAGCTTCCTCGCTCTGCTCTCTATGACTTGAGATGCAACCCTGAGGTTTCAAATCCCACCAGATCGCCCCCCAAACCTCCCAAACTTAATTGGCCAGGACGGTTATTTTTTTCCTGTCTTGGGTGATTCGAGTTGAAGGTCGAGGCGTGCTGGTGCAGTGTGTCGTTTTCGGAGGGAGGAACATGTCTTTTTATTTTCTGGAAGGGCGCTTCTGTGTGAATCCCTGTTTGGTTCATTGTGTCATGGATAAATGTAGGTAAAACAGGACGTCCCTGACAAGGTTCAGGATCTCCGGAATCCTAATAAAACATGCCTAGTTTTGATTTAGCAGCTGTAATTCTGTCACCCAACAGCATTTGTTTCCATATTCCTTCTCTTATATGAGCTGCTTTTATCAGATTCCGACTCTAATTGGCCCACTGGGGTATTATGACAGTTATGTTGTTTATTGAAGCAAAGTCCTCTGATCTGATCTCTCTCTCGGGGTTTTAAAAGTCCTTGAAAAGTTTTGTGCCTTTGGTCTGAATTGAAACACCAATCACACTTAATCACACTCCGGGTCCAGACCTCGGCTCATGTTTCTTCACTGATCTGCATTACACGCTCGGCTTTATTAGACTTGACAGATACGTTTGCACAGGTTCTGAGGACGAGTCAGAATTAGATTTGTGAAATATATTTTTGAAGCGGAAGAATCTCCAGCGGTCATTGTGTTGAATTATTGATGGAGTCCAAGACCACCAGGTCAATTCTAGTCCCACTCAATATGCAGAGTGGTTCTAGTAATTCAGCTACAGCTGACAGCTGCGTCGGCACAGCCAAACTTTTTATAAGGTCCAAATCTGTTTTAAGCTAATAGAATAAATGCTACATTTATTGTCACACACCTTGCGTCTGTTCTTATCTTAAGTTCTTGTCAGGTTATCAGCAGTGACGCTCAAACAGCACCAGGATTGTGGCGAGTTTGTGGCTGTAAATTCTAATCTAATTTCCCTTTTTATAACACCTGTAATTAGGATTTTAAAATTTTTTCTATTATTTTGAATCAGAAAAACGCAGAATGATGGATTTGGTTTAATATTTCTTTATTGTGATTTGAGTATTATCACTGAAATAAAAGATGCTTTGGGTTTAAACACATTGACAACGTAGACGACGACACTCAATCCGTGTTTATTAAGAATATGTTAGAAGCTGCCTCAAAAGAAAATACAGTTAGTTCCTACTGTGGTGCAATGCACGCTTTTATTTAGAACACTTAAATTGTCCGATTGTGTGTCTTTTAGTTCATGATGATGAAGAAATCTTGGAATTTAAAAGCCATTTAAACAGTAGTTCAATTGTAAAAACAGAATATATGTAAACACTAATTAAAAAAACGGTATAGATTAATAATGAATCCAGGATAAACATTGATTTCATGTTTTTGACGACACCTGAAATCAAACACGTCATATGAAATAGAAGTTGCGCAACTTGGCCGGGGCTGAAGTTGCGTTGCGGAGTGCAGGGTTGGGTTCTGATCGGAAACACATGTTCTGGTAGGTTCTGGTCTGTCCTGGGTGGGTGCACGGACACATCATGCACCAGTGGAAATGAAACGGGGGGGGTTGACACCAGCGGCTGGTAGCCTGAGCGGGACAGTTTCAGGACTTGTGCAACACGAAGAGAGCAGCTCATGCTGAAGCCTCACAGTTGGGGGGGGGGGGGGGTTACTGACGCGGTTTACACACATTTATTATCAGCCGTCAAATGCACACCACAGTAAAAAAAAAAGATTATAAACACTATAAAAATAGAACAGTAATTTTCAGAAGACACATCTGAGTATAAAGTAGCTTAAATATAGTGTAAAATATCAAAAATATCTGACAAATATCATTCGGATACTTGAAAAGACAAAGTTTTTTGTGCGGCGGCGTTTAGTTAAACTGCTCTAATGCAGATTTACCTACTTTAAGTACAATAGGAAGATTAACTATCACTAAACATAAAATTCCCACCGTTTGAGGTTCTGGAGTCTGTAATGTATTGCGATATTTGGTTGACCTGATATGTTTAACTCATCGTGACCCTGACAGGCGTCATGTGACCAACTCGCCGATCAGAGGTGGTACGGCACCAAAGATCGGCGCTTCTTTACTTGCATTGTGTCTCAGCGTCCTGGCGTTCCCGGCCGGCACCGACCGGTCGCTGCTTGGGACGTGTTGGACTGGGTCTGCCCCTCCCCCACCCCAAGTCCAGCAGGGAAAAAAAAACCTTCACATTAGAGCCTGAAACGTCACCTCATGTTTCAGAACGCCAGTGTGTTAAGAGTTAAAAGTAGACTTTATTCTGTTTGTCTCTCTAAATATAAAATACAACTTCTCATGTTTCCGTGGCAACAAATTCCTCTGAGGAAGCGTATGGGAATTCCACAGCAGCTCACATTTACAGGAAGTGATGGCGGATTACCCACAAGGCTTTGTTTGTCGCACAGAAACGCACCTACCGGTTCATGTTAGTCCATGTGCACGCGCACACACACACACACACACATGCACATCTTAAAGGGAAGCTGCACATGCTGCTAATATGTGGAGGTGTACGCAGGGGTAGCGTGTGGTGAGATCGGCTGGTGGTGCTGGGAGTGGTGCTGGTTCTGGCCCGGAGAGGCACAGGCAGCGTGTTCACATACATCCATAAGCAGTGACTGGGGGTGGGGGGCAGGGTTGGGGTGTACAGGTTGGGCCCCGGGGATGCTCATCCTGGGATCCTGCACGTTTCCCCAGGTGTTTAATTTTTCTTGTTACGTCTCCTGTTTTTCTTCACCCTGGAGAGAAACGTAATGGCGGACGTTAGCCGATACGCCAAAAACAGAGCTGCGGACGGGGCGATGGAGTCCAGACTGTCATTATGAGTCCGCTTAAACGGGACGGACGAAAACAATAACTGCCACGAGGTTACGATGTGTGACAGATGCTTGAAAATACCGAATCCAAACACGTCCAGTGTTGATGGTGCGTTCAAGAGCAGAGGTGCGTTCAAGAGCAGAGGTGCACCAGCGTGTTACCCGCTCAATAAAAATAGGAATAGAGTTTTTGGGGTTTTTTTGTTGGATGCTAGCTAATGCTAACGCCCCACGGGGATGAAAAAGGACATTTGAAAGGTACAATAATGACTGATGTTGACACTGATCATCTCTTGACTCTGGTTGTATCTGGAGCTGCCGACGCATTAGCTGTTTCACAGATCATAACTCGTCTGCCTCAGAGAGCAAATGTCAGCAGGGAACTAGCGAACAAAAGCGGTCTGTTTCTTCTGCATACAGGAAATGAGGGGTTTTCTTTCTTTTCTTACTTGTTAATGGCGTTCTTTAGGTACTGCTGCAGCCACTTGGTCTCGGGGTTGATGCACACCTCCCTGTTGTTCTTCAGCTTGGCACTGCAAAGAGAAGAAATCAGAATTTCAGCTTCTTTTCTTTCCTTTCTATCTTAGCATTTGCAGCTCAGCCACCCAACTAGAGAAGAAGAAAGACTATTTCCAGCACAACCAGCAGGAGAGAAGTTTCTCTATTTACACTTGACTTTGAGAGGCCATTGAATGCAACATAACCCAACCAATCAATACCATTTAGCATGAAATTATTACATTTATTGATTATATTAATGGTGGGACTTGAATTCCTATATCTTGTCGATGCAAAGCTTTAACTTTTCACCCAAACAAGTCAAATTTATTCTGAACGGCCGATGCTCGAACGCCGTCCTCAGAAACACGTCCGCTAAGCCATAAATGCTTCAGCCTCCTCTGGTTCGCCTCAGCGGCGTCTCACATCGCCGATAACGTTGCACCGCGCGACTCATAAAGCTGTCTCGGCATCACACGGCCCACGCGCTGTTTGGACTGGGAGACCGGTCCAGCGGTGCTGGTTTTCTTTAAAGGTTGGGTGTGATCGCCGCCCCCGAATGGATGATGAACGAAAAGGCTCTTTTTCAGGACTATTTAAGCAGACGTCCGTGGCGAAACCGCCCTTTTTAAATCTGCCCCCCCCCCTCCAAACATGTGGCTCTCACACCTCGGTGGCGAAAGGTCACGTAAAAGAGTCAACAGCTTGAGAGGTGTCTCCTCGCTGCTCCTCTTTCTCCTCCTTCCAAACCCCCCCCCCCACCACCTCAGCTTCTCCGCTGGTCCCTGATTCAACCCCGTCGGCCACGCCGCCTCCTCCTCGCCGCCTCCTCCTCGCCCCGCTTTGTTGCCCACACACGAGCAAATGGCTCCGGAACTTAAAAGAACAACACGGGAGCAACGATCCGGGCATCAGCTCCAAATCCCTCAAGCTAACATGCGAGTCAGGAGGCCATCCAGCTCCGTAACAGGATCCCTGTTTGCTCTTCCTCCAGGGATGTCCCCCGTCTTCCCCTCCTCTCTGATTTTATTGGGGGGGTAAGGGGGGGGTCGCCCTCTTGTTTTGATGTGCCCCTCTTCATCCTGTTTATCTGTCTGCTTGTCTGGATGACCAACCGAGGGCCTAAAACCTAATTGACTTGGCAGGAATTTAGAGGGCCGGAGTTCCACAAGCAGCAGGTAGTAATTACTTCACAGCAAGTTAATACCAACAGCATGCTGGGACGGGCGGCGGCGGGGGTGGGTGGGTGTTGCGAGGGCACACGGCAGGACGCCGGGGGGGGGGGGGGTTTAGAGTTACTGCCGTCTTTCATGCCTCTCGAATGAGATATCAGAGGGGCTCTGCCGGCTCCTCGCCTGCTCCTCTAGAGTTTCTGGAAGGAGGTCACCCCGCCGTCCCCACCAGAGCGCCACGCGTCCTCTACGCCCCCCCCCCCCCATTCATTCACACATCGGGGCTCCGTTTGGCAGGGGCGCTGCAGCCTGTCAGACTGTTGCTCTGCCTGTTTTCTGTTGCAGATAAATGAACGAGGCCGCTAACGTGTTCCAGACCGCGGCCATCAGGCTCGCTAGCGACGGCGCTTCTTAGCTGATAAGAGAAAGAAAAGTAGCAGGTTTGACCTTTAATTATTGCTTCCTCTGCACAGCCGAGACGGCTGTTACCACTCTCCCTTTGGGTGGTTTCCAGCTTCTCATCAGGGGAAGAATAGAAGGACGTCAAAACCACAATTCACACTTTAACTCGGACTAAATCACTCTGACATTTATTTATTGGCTGATGATTAAAACCCAGATTACCGAGGAAATTTAGTCCAAATCCCCTAAATTATGGAATTATTACCCTTCGCGGCCCTTTGATTGCAAGTTTTTGCTAATATATAATCATAGGAAGAATTGTTTTATTTGTAAAATACTTAATATGAGATGAGGAAAAACATTTGTTATTTATAGTAGCACATTTATTCGTGAAATTGTGTTTATTGCCTATAAACCGTTAAAATTTTGCTATAAATACTGTATTGATGAGGTATTTTTTTCTGCTTTACTTACATGACCTGGAAGGGGCAGTTGGGTGTGTGGAGGAACTTGAGCTCCTTGATGGAGCGCTGAGGGACGGTGTTGAGGGTGGACCGGCACCAGCACCGCTCCACCAGGCTAATTGGCTTCGCTGCAAACAAGCAAGTGAAAAGAACCAATAAGTTCCACTGTCAGCGATGGGAAACGGATGTGGTGCTGGACATTTTTATTGCGTGTTTTCATTTTATTTTATGATGGCCAATCAAAGTTGACGGAGAAAGGTTCACTCCAAATATCACGTATCTGTCGGTGTAAATTTACGTATGATCGCGATAAAGAAAGAGAAAATAAAACCTCTTCAAAGCACACGGAATTCTCTGAACGTGTTCATTAAAAAGAGATTAGCCATTTTTATGAATACTTTCTCTCTCTCTCTCTCTCTCTCTCTCACACACACACACACACCACACACACACACACACACACACACACACACACATATATTTAAGGTTTGCACTTCTTTTCTGGCTTCTTGAATGGAGAAAGCCCTCAACCTCCGTTTCAGATGTTTGCCTCGAGTATGAGGGAACACTCGTCGGCCTCTGTGAGAATCACTTGGAGTGCATTCTTAAAATGATTACAAATCACCCCTGCGGCTCCGCGGAGGCTTGAGAGCGGCCGGACGGCCTCAAACACACCCAAAGCGACCGCCAACCAAACGTTGCGAGGGCAGATTGTAGCTTTAAAGGATGCAGATACTTATATATATATATAATAATATTTAAAACATGAATCTGTTTCAGCTTCCTCTCAGAGGGAGGGAAACCCCCCAAAAAAGGAAAGAAACAGAGTTTTGCAACAGCGACCATGACATCACTGTTGCATCCATATTCTGGAGCGATGAAGACAGATCCGACCAGGACGAGGCGCACACGGAGGGGCCAAGACGTCTTTGTTCTGAGGTTTAACCACCAAATGGTTAAACCCTCGGTAATATCAGCCTAATGATTCACACAGGCTCCTTTCACATGCTAACGAGGATCATTATGCAGCCGGCAGCACCGGGGCCAGAACCGCTATCACCAGCACGCTGTTTATCCCTAATTAGAAACTAATTAAAAGAAAGCAAAGGGCAAAGGCAAATACACACATTTAGAGGTGACTCTTTAATATGCAAGCGGGGGTCTCACTGGGGCCAAAACAACAAGCTGTGCATAACGCAGGACGGGCGACGCAACACCCCAGCTGCTCCCGGGAGGAAGATTAATCCGGGCCGGGCAGCACGTCGGACACCTCTGACCCGAAGAACGGCTCTTTTAGCAGGAGGAATAAATACCAGGAGTCAATGCAAAAGGTCGCTGGCAGCAGAATATTCAGATTATAAGCCTGTTTTATCGTGCTGGTCATTGTAAGGAGTGTTATCACACTGCACTCGCTTGATTTTCTGATTTTTGATCCCAGAATTTGAGCCTAAGAAACAAATAAATTGGACTTTCGACTGCTGAATTTCAACGGAAAGCGAGCGTGCAGAACGTGAGGCGACTTCACTTCTTTGCCCGGCGGATGACAGAAATGTTAAATCATAAACCATCTCATTTAAAAAGGCCACTAAAATGAAAAGATCCTCAACATTCAGCCAAACCGAGTTCCCTTTTAACCCTGAGATCATCAGGCAGAAACCCGGACGGCCCTGGACTCACCGCTGGAGGTGGGGACGCGCGTGGACACGGCCAGCAGGACCATCAGTGGCAGCAGTTTGACGTCCATGACGGTGGTGCTGCAGGAGCGCTCGCTCTCTCTCTGAGGGGCTCTGGTACGATCCAGGGACAAGACTGACCGCAGGCTGGAGTCTGAGCCGAGGTTAGGCTGCAGCCGGGAAAGAGAGAGAGAGGGAGGGAGGGAGTCCCACTTTCTCAGGAGGGCGGGTGGGGGGTCCCAGCAGGAGGAGACGGGAGGGGGGGCAGGAGAGACTTCCTCCTTTGTAAATGGGCTGGCTGGGAATCAAGGAGAAAGTCTGAAGGGAGTTCCCGTTCTGTTGTTATTGTTCTCTCTATTCTGCTTATTGCCTTTCCTTTTCTGTCCTCACTCTCGTTTGAGTCACTTCACCTCTGTTTCATCCTTTTCTCACCTTTCTTTCCCTCCTTTTTTCCTCCACTCCCTCAGCTTTTTTTAGATCATCTGTGGGATTCGGGGGACAAACCCTTTGTCAAACGGACGTTAAAAAATGTCAGGCCTCATCAACCTAAACGAGCTTTTCGAGTTTGCGGCTCCCGTTTTAACGCAACGACCATCAAATAAATGTAAACGTTACCATCACTTAGCGAATGCGTGTCCGTGCTCGTGTTTCTCTCGGCTCTCACGGGGTCGGCTGCCTTCAAACCAGCCGCTGGTAAACCGACACTGCTCTTCCTGCCCGACCCTGAGATGCTTCAGTCCCACCTGCATCACCACCCTCACCTGCAGGCCCAGAAACCAGCAGCAGCAGCCGGAAACCCACTGAGGCCTCGCACAGCTTCTCTATCTATGCAGGATCGCACCAAGAACTTTGGTCTCGGTTGGATGTTCTGTAACAGGTCCAAACATGCATCATTTGTTTATTTGAATAACAAGGATAAATGTTATTCCGCGGCGCAGCTTTCTAACCAGTTTTCCCCCCCATTTCCCCAGTAAAAGTCCGTTTTCCAGTAGGACGTGTGCTTTAATGACAGCTAAAAAGAACCAGATTTGTTTTTCTCTCTGACAGAATCTGATATTTTCCAGCCCTCCTCCATCTCAGGGTAATTTTAACGCCAAAAACGTAGGTCAGGAGAAACAACGGTGCGAGAAAATAGAAACCAGAACGTGCTTAAATACGCTTTAACACGAGAGTCTGCTGTGGTATAACCTGAAGAACTATCAGTCATCAATAGTTGTGGACTAAGATGTAATAAAGTAGATACTTCATTGACGTTTTTCATGTGAAAACATGTTCAAATAAATAGCCGAAGTCTCCCATGCAACAGCAATTCCCCATGTTTAGATCTCTGAAGGATCTCCACTTTACTGTGTTTGTCCAGCAGTCCCAGCCTGCTGCTGAGTTTTATTTTATGGCATCACCACGGATGAAAGGTCACCCTCCAGTGCAGAGATAAACGTCCGTTGGCCCAATCAGAGCCGGGGCTGCGCCAGAGATGTGCCACAAGACGTAGATTCATTAACATGTGAGGACATTATCAGATGTCTGATCATTAAAGGGAGAGTGATGAGTTCAGGAGTGGAGTTTACAGTTACTGTATAAAAGGTGGAGTGGGTGTGTGTGTGTGTGTGTTCTTGATACATACTGAGGACAAAAATGCTCATTCTACAAGCACATGGAAATGGGCACATTTTCATTTTGCTTGGTCTTCACAACTTCACAGGACTGTTTGAGGGTTAAAATGTGGATGAAAGGTGGAGGTTAGAGTTGGGTTTAGGTTTGAATCAGGGGTAAAGTGAGGGGGTTCGTTGTAATGTTAGGGTAAGGACCTGGGAAAACATTATGTTAAGTCCTCGCAAAGATACTAGGACAAGAATGTGAGTGTGAGTGTATTTGTCTGTGTCTGCTTTTGTGTGTTTAAGGCCATCTGTTGGCAACAGTAATGTGTTAATAGATAAGATACACACACACACACACACACACACACACACACACACACGGAAGCGGAAAGAGACAGAAAGAAAGGCTACTTTAAAAAAGTTTACAGGAATGGGTGAAATGGTTATTTGTTCATTTAAAATTGGTCCCAAAATCTTTAAAAAAAAAACCCATTACCCTGTTATCGGAAGTCTGGCAGCACATCTAGAAACAAAGAAACAGTGATTAGAGGCCACATTTCAATAAAAGCTGCGAGAATTCCTCATTCGGTGCCGTGAATTCCATATCCTCCATCAACAGATACAGTGAGACTCTGATGATAAAGACATTTCCATCTGAATGAATGTCTGCTCTTTAGGTACAAACCTCCTGAATGTGTCTGAAGTTTTCCAGCTCTCCTTGGCTGTCAGTTATGAGAGAAAGGGATACTGGGTGACCAGTAATCCAGTTTACTTTGTCTGTGCGGGAGAATCTGGCATGACACCAAATCCCACTCAATAGATGCTTTTCCCAACAAAGAGCCAAAATGGCCGCCTCCTCCTCCTCCTTACATCCCACTCGACAAGCATCTCCTCCTTTATATATTTGCAAAGAGCAGAGTTTCTATCTGACCTCGTTGCTACGGTTTCAGCTGCCGTATGGGACAGGACATGTGTTTAGTTTATATATTATGGGATGCTGAGAATAGAGAGGGCGGGCCAGTGTGCTGGTTCCCTTTGATGCTCCATTCAAGTGTCTGAGACGTGTGTTTTTTTTTGGACATTTGTCTCTTCTTTTCAGACTCCTCCAGCCAGGAGGAGCCCATACGGCGGGATGGCCGCCATCTAATTCAGGAATCTGGACGGGATGTACCATGAGCACCCTGTCGCCACGCCAACAAATACCACCAATACCTGTGAAAATATCTTTCATTTATACCGGAGGCAGCGGAGGTTCTTTATTTGCTCGTAACAAACAGAAAAGACGACAATGAAAAGACAAAAGACGTTTAGGAGCACAGACCTCCAGCGTCGTTAAATCTGCCCAGATGAGCTCATCACCTCTGTTTCAGTCTGTCTTTCCAGATGTTCGCTGTTTTTTGTTTTTAAAGATCAGCCTAATCAGGGAACGAATCCCGTTGGACATTAGAACCAGCCTGATCGGGGACTCTGGCCAAGCAGTCGCGTTTCCTGAAGGCTCACAAATTCATGTCGTAGAAATAAAGCCGATGGTTTTGAACGCCTGACTCGGTAGGTGGGCATTACGACGGGCGGGAACAGGAACCGGGCCGAGGAACACGTCTCCCGTTGCGTTCTCCAGACAGAACCAGCATGCCTCATCTATCTGCTATGATGAGGCCACCTGAGAATCCTCGGCTTAACTTTCTCGGCAGAAAACGGCGCCCGGAGAGAGCAGCGGATAAATCGAAATCACAAGGTTCCCCGGAAGAGTATTAGGGAACATATCAGTCGTAAGCTCTTCGGCCTTGGCTGAACGAAGGTCGCGGTGGCTCACGCACGTCCTTCGGCTCCCGCTCTGATAGCAACAACTCTACAAATAGCGGCCCTTTGTTGAAAATGTAGCTCCGCTCTGCTCGGAGACCGTCGGCCACGTTGAACCGGCGCAGTCAGATGTGAAAAGATGCTTTGAGATGTAAATTCCTTGGACAGCTTAACGGGGTGCACGTCTGCGCGGGAACAAATGAGTTGGCTTTGGCACGCACCCGGAGATAACTTTTCCTTAAAGGCCGCGCACGTCGACGCTCTTTCAGCACCTCCAACAGCTCGGTGGAACGCGGCCCGGGCCGGGGGCCACGCAGAGGTGAGGCCCCCCCCCCCCAGCACACCCAGCAGCAGGAGTCTTCCTCTGGCCAGAAATCAGGGGGTGGCAGGTGGAAGCTGTTTTTGATAGTGTACCAACAACGGAAGAGTCGTCTGGCTCGTGGGTTCGAGGTGGCCGAGCCTTTTGAATGTGAGGTGGGGGGGGGGGGGGGCAGTTTAACGCAGATGCAGAGTCGTCACAGTGTGTGTGTGTGTGTGGTGTGTGTGTGTGTGCTTGTTTTGGGTGGTAAACCTCCATCCAGCTCCACCCGCTCTCTTTATTCAAAATAAAATGGATTCAAATCTCAAATCCCCCCCCCACTCCGCTCTTAATCGCCCCGAGCATCAGATTTCGGGGTTTAGAAGCGGCACATCTGATATCACATCTGTAAAACATCAGAGTTTATTTGCTGGCTCAATCTCAGCCTCTTAGATAAACACTGATTATTACGCCGTCCTCCTCAGCGCTTTCGACGGCCATTCCGCTTGTCTGCGCTGTCACCCTTCATCTCCTTGACTGTTTTCTTTCGCCTGTGTGCTTCTTCGCGTCTTCCAAAATTACCAGTCATTTCTTCGGTCTGCCCCCCCATCCCCCCCCCCCCCCCCTTCCCCCCCAGCAGCCTTGTTTTCCTGCTCTGTTTCCCCATCGGTGAGAAACCCCAGCGGTGCCACCGTTACAGTAGATGATGGAGGAAGAGGAACACACAACCAGTCCACGTCCAGACTGGTTTTCAATGGGGGGGGGGGTAATCCCGCCATTTTTAGTTCGGCAGTTCAGCCCTTCATCTTCTGGGTCTGAGCTCTTAAAACGTCCCCACTCTTCCAGCCACACTTCTCACATGGAGACGTCGGAGTTTAAAAGCACCATCCAGCCTCACACCCACTCCTTCACTTCCTACACCTCCATCAACCCCCCGACCAGACATCCCGCTTCCCAGCGTTGAAGAGCCAGATTTTTGCCATAAAACCGTGATTATAACCAATAACATGGCAGTGCTGTTTTATGACCAGCTCCTGCGATACGATACCATTAATCACTTTGAATCGGGTTTACGGACGGTTTATTTAGTCTGTTCATGTTTATCGCCTTGAAATTTCTACTCAATCCTTTTGCAATTAATGATAAAGACTTACAATGTTATATCCAACCCCTCCTGGTCTACTAAGATACATATTTTTATGGCGATGAGCCCCAAAATCGGTACATCACAAACTATTCTCGGGTTGTTTTATTTTACAGTGGAACCTTTAAACCCTTCCTCTTATCATCATTTTATGACCCGTCTGTGGAAACGTGATGGGACGTCTTTCCCCTTCCCCTCTGGACAAGCGGAGAATTTTCCTCGGCCCTTTGAATCCGGTGGCCGATGGTTCCCATATGTGACGAGACACATCGTTGTCACTCACCTCTGTCACAAACGGGCCAGATTTAAGTCCATCATTAGGCTCCTTCCGGCAATTATTCCCAGAGATATGTGTGTGAACGTTGTGATCTTTAGCACAGACGTGGGAGATTTTCACTTTATTATGTTAAAGTCCTTCTGTTCCAGTGCTTCGTGTCATATTTTAAAAGCCCCAGTTAAAATTCTGCCTTTTGTCTCTCGTTAGAATGAAGAATGATATTTTTAATTACTTTTAAATGTCAATTGTCTGTGTTTTATTCTGTTGGGATCCAAAGCTATCTACAATTGTCATTGTGTTGAACAATTCCCATCTTTGTATTTTTTTTTTTTACTCTTCAGTGCGCACGAGTGGAATGAGATGCACGAAGCATGACGAGAGCTTTTTGCCGTGTTTGCTCTTTCATTGCTTTATCTTTAGTAATGCTAGATTGGTCCACTATTGAGCCATGAAGGGACACACAAAGAGGGAAAAGAAAAAACTTCCAAAGTGTTTGGAAGCTCAGCCACCCAGACTGATCTTCACCTTCACAAATCAATAAAACGAAAGGCCAGAGTCCCGCTGGGAGGCCGGCAGACGTTAACACTTCGGCACTGCTTTTATTGATCAGACGCTCATCTGTGCGGCTTTTAGCGACCCGCTAGCTTTGTGCAGGGAGGGGGGGCTAAAAGAGAGATGTGCACGTTTAACCAACACTGAGGCGCACACATGAATTCCATCCTCCATTCTCACCTCTTCATCCACACAACACTTATCCTGAAAGATGCCAATGGAGTAGAGGGTCTCACTGAGGCGTCTTTGAAGTGTTTGGGGGTTAGGGTCTTCAGACAGACACACACACACGCACACACAGGCACACACACACAGACCTTTGGTGCCAGGCTTTGGGCTGAAGACTCTCGTGAATAGAAAAGCAGATGGTTGAGGGATGGTTCAATTGAAACCGAGGAAGAAAGGAAAAAGAGTGAAAGGACAGATTCTGAGGGACAAGATTAGTTGCCTAAAGAGACGGACAGGTTAGTGTGTTTATGTCGATTGTCAGCATGTTTCATCTGAGGAGCCTCATAAAAGAATCCTAATCAGACATATGGAAGAGCCACGAAGAGCGCTCCTACGTCTGCGGGCCACACACACGTCCCAGACACACACACCGGCCCCTGGGGACATCCCAGTTTACTACCCAGATTCAGTCAATCAGGCCACGAACCAGTACACAACAACTGACTTCCACCTCCAAATGTCATCATCTGTTACATTCAGGAAGAAACCCTCAGCAGGACCAGGCTCCCATGAAGTGTGACACAATCGAAATGTAAAATATAAAGTTCTCGCTCTTTCTATGGAGCCAACCTGAACATTATGTCCAGAAACCTGAACATTAGATTGATTAAAGACTCGTAGGTGAAAGCTAAGAACAACCAATTAAGTTTAAGCTCATTTTTAAAACTTAATAAACACAGGAACATATTATGCATAATTAATTGATTTTTAAAAACCAAAATGCTGCTTTTCCAAACCCAAACATCAGAGGGAGAAAAGCAGTACTGAATTTTTTTTTTATTTTTTTTTTAAATTTAGCAATACTGGCAAAATATTTGAGATGTCTCTGTGCGGCTCTGAAGTGGACGAAACATTCTTGAGGAGAGAAGGGCAGCTGGTTTGTTGTCTCGTCTTCAAACAAATCAACACTCACCGCGTGGTCTCGACCTTCTGTCGACAGCTCAGATCACCAGAGTGGACACGAGGGGGGAGAAGGTGGGTGCAGGTCAACCCCCAGGACGGTGATTCAGAATTCATTACAGGAAATTAAGTTATTTTTACAGCTCCAATAAAAGAAGACCAACTATAAGTAGGTCTTTAGATAATAATAATAATGTAGTTAGGTGAGGAAAACTCATAAAATGAGGTTTCATTTGAGATTTTGGGGAGAATTTAAAGGAAAACCCTCTGAAAACCAGCATCTTTCAGCAGCTTCTCCACAGATCCTGCTTCCGTCAGCGCCTGAAAACCTTCGGAAGTATCCGTGTGTCTAAGGAGTGTTTGCAGAAAAGGGAGGCAGCTACTCAGGTGTTCTTACGCGGGCGCCTACATGCCGCCGCCTGCAGGAGCAGCGAGCGTGACAATCTGGCCCACATTATCACCACTCTGTCCACAATCAGGAGGCACTTAACAGTGCAAGACAATCACCACCGGGTTCACCAGGTCGCCATATCAACCGTGCAACAGCGGACAAAAGGCATGCGCGGCGCACACGGGGGCTGCCTGGAGGGAGATCACATGGTCCAGCTGAAAGCAGCTGATTATAAATGAAGCTCTGTTGCTGCTCTTGTTTAAATCCTACAATTGCATGTAGATGTCATCCATCTGCACGGCTCCGCTGGTCCCTCTCTGTCCCAGAAGGTTTTAAAAGTGTGTTCAGCTGTGTGAGTTCCAGAACAAGAAGAAGAATCTTTTATTCCTAAAGAAAAGCACCATGTGGTTATTGATTGTGATTATTGTGCGAACAGCTGACAAATCATCCAGTGAGGCGTTTTGAACGCTTCCACCTGAGCACCAGGTAGGGGACCTGTCTCCCAGGTGGGGGGCCGAGCGCGTCCGTCCTGGGCAGCCGAAAAGGCCAGACGGAGGCGAGCTCGGCAGGGCGCCACCGCGCACTTTACTGTTTATTTACAGTCCCATTTAACAAGCTTTAGGATTCATCAGCCAATGCTAACTGCCTTTATGGGACCAAATATTTATATAACTGTTCAGACCTCTGGCCTCTGGCAAGGAAACACACACACACACACACACACACACACACACACACACACACACACAGTGACGTAATCTCACATTCATCAGTAGCTAATCTCAGGTGTCCCGCTTTGAGGTGTTTAGAGGCCACATGCTCATAATGAGAAATTGCTCCTGTGTGCGTGTGCGTGTGTGTGTGTGTGTGTGCGTGAACAACAAAGTGAAAGGGCGGCAGGAATGTGTGAGATGGATGAGGAGTAAAAATGCAGCAGGGAGCAGCTGCAGTGAGAGTGAGATGGAGCGACGCAGTGAGGGAGTGATGATGCTGCTGTCCTCACCCGTGATCTGCCGATCTGCTTCCCATTAACAGGGGTCGATCCGTTTTATTTATCCTGTTTTAGTGAAACAGCACACTTTATTGCACACTCGCTACCAGTCGCCCCCGCAGCTGACGCAGTCGTCTCCACAGAACCATTCACACCTGAGTTTCTCCACAGTTCCGGGAACTAAACCGCGCAACACCTGTCCGCCACAATCAGGACCATCCCTTACACCTGGGACTGTCTCCCCAGCCATCAGTGTGATCTCACACACCTGTTTCCTAAGAGATTTAAACCCCAGCTTTACACACATCTGTTTAGGAGGGGTGTTTGGGGTAGTTATGGTCAGAACTGAGCAAGTGAAGCAGTTTAGGGCCCGTGCCTGCATGTAGCCATGTCACAGCCATGATGGGGGTGACTGCCGAACCAAAAATACCCTGGGGACAATGTGGACATGGACAGAGTTGTCTGACTCAGCTCGTCCTGTAGACACGAGTTCACGTGGGTCTCAAGTGGAATGTTGCTCTGTTGATTTGACCAGGGCTGTTGCTTGATCTCCTCCAGAACCCCGTCTCTCTAACTCTGTTGGGGCTTCATGATCCTTTAATAACTGTCCACTTTATGGCCTAAATTATGACGCTAGGGGGTCAATCCACTTAGCGCCAATCTCCGCTCCATCACTTCCTCTTTCATCTGACGATCACGAGGGCCTGAACGCTCTCGCTTTGTTTGATTTAACAGATATCTGATCGAGTTTTAAAGGATTTCCCCTCAACAGATGCCCCTAATCAGCGGCCTTTCCCTGATTACACCCTGAAGCTACCACCTGCCTGGTCGATTTAAATCCATTTGGAGTAAATTGTTATCATCTCCTGTGGCCAAAAACACTCTGACACGGCTATAAAGTCTGTTTAAATCAGCCAACACACAGATCTGGTTCAAGACAAATGTGACAGTAACATAAACAGGACATTTCTCAGATTCTCTTAAGTTTGTTTTAATCAGCGGTGCTCTTCAAACTTTGTGGTGGATTCGCTGATTTATATGGTTAAAAATGCTGCTATGGGGTCATTATGCTTAGACACCAGCTGTGCTGGAGAGAACCCAAAACATTACGATGGAAATATGCTGCCAGCGTGGATTTCACATGGCCAAAATCAGCTAGCTGCACCAAAATCACACGCTGGCAATTAGCTTCAATAAAAAAAATGAGCAAAGCCTCGTTAAATAGTCCAAGATAGCGTCAAAATCAGCCAAATATAAAAACGGTCATTGTAACAATCAAACGCGCTGACAGGTAAAATATTAACGTACATTCCCGGAAAATGGGAGCAGTTAAAAATACAGATGCTAGGAAAACGCTGGGTTTCTTTTTTAAACAAAAAAAAAACAATGGTTGGGAAATGAACTCCACAAATACCTTCGGTCCCCAGGCCTGCACTTCCTACTTAAATGCAGCCTTTTATTCCCAAAACGGTTAATGCTTGCCATTCCAGAGGGGGGGAAACACGCAGTCAAATAAAAACCAAATGGAAACGACTCAATCAAAGTGTCAATCTGCTTGAGTTTGGGCTCAGTGTTGGGAGTCTGCTCATGCCTCCGTGTCACCAGGATTAAGGGGGTTGTTGGCATGTGGAGGCTGGACTCCTATAGTCCATACGGTCTGTTGTTTTCCTCCAAAATAAAAGCCAGCTGAAGCCCCCCCAACAGGAGCCTCCTCCCACTTCCTGTCTGATTACAGCCATTACTGCTATTGTAGATCCCTGATAACTCAATAGATTCACCTGCCAAAAACAACCGCAGCCATACTTTAGGAGTCCGTTTAAGGCTTAATCGGATCAGTCGATCGGCATTAAATGTGCCATTTACAACATGTGCAGGTTCGCAGCCCCGAGGACGAAACTGCAAAACGACACAGGCGGTTTTCCGACCCAGAGGGTTCCCCCGACCACAGAACCGAATAAATCCTGAGAAACCTTTCGAAAGGTTTTAAGAATTCCATGATGTTTCCCCAATTGGCTTGTTTACGATGAGTTTGGAGAAATGTCCAGGAAAACCAGAAACATCCTCTTTTTCCCTCCTTTCTGTTCTTTTAAAACCCCTCGGACAAACGGACATCCATCATTCAAAAGAACCGTCCGTCCGTCTGAGCGCTGACCTCTGAATGAGCCCGCTGATGCCGAGGCCTCTAATGAACGGCCGGGAACGTCTCGAGCTGCACCGAGGTCCAAAGGCCAGCCGAGGCCTCCCTCCATCCACTCTTTAATGATTAATCTTCCCGTTTCCTCTGTTTCTAAACTCTCCGCGTCTCAAAAAAACCCCACTCCGTCCATCTGGAGTAGCACTCTGAGGACAGTCTTCGGTGTCCAGGGGTCACGCCGTGACCTCCTTCCCGTTAAAAGGTTAACATGAAAGAATTGGCAGCGCTTTGTTCTTCGGGTAAAACTCCTGTAGGATCCAGTTGAGAGTGGATCCAGTTAAGAAAACGAGCCGTGTGACACATCTGCTGCAGTGTTTTAGGAAAGCGGCTCCCTCTGAGCGGGAGAGGGACAGGACCTGCGTCCACAGGCACGAGGGTCCTGTTTTGGAATTCTCTGCCTCTCGACTCGTCCACCGATTGTTTCAAACGAGCAAAGCAGACACTTCATGAAGTGTCGGCCATTAGTGTTCTCTGCTGGGAAACCACAGCAGGGCCCGGAGCCGAGTTCTGACAGCTGACTCGGGCCGGTCCGGTGTTGGTTTGGGCAGATTGTCATGTTGAACGTCTGCAGCAGTCATTGCTTTAACACGTTTGGTGTCCCCCCCCCTCACTGGGAACAGGCTGGACTGCCTGCAGCGATTCTGATCGACTGGACCTTAACTGAGCTGAACAGTTTTCCGAGCGGAGTTCTCTCTGTTGGACCACTTACAGGCACGTTCTAAACACTGGCCACTGGCTCTCCAACTGCTAATTCTGTCGGTTTCCAGTCCTCTTGCTCTATCGCCCCTCTTCGTCACGACTGACCGATTTTCTCCCATCACCGGCCTGACGTGTCACAGAGCAGCTCTGATTGGTGTAGATAGTGAGAGTTGGTGACCCTCCATCTCCTGACCCCCTCCCCCCCACACACACACACGGGCCATAAAGCACGACAGACGACGTTTTTAGATCCGAGTCCCTGGTCCACTTGGAAAGACCAAAGGGTCAGACCTGGGGAACGCCAACGTTTAGAGAAAGTGTCGACGCGGGTTTATCACGGATTTAGCTGGATGGACGACTGGATCCATTATTGAGGTGATAACAAAGCTAGAAGTGGTTATTTTATTTAAAAATCTTGATTTTAACACTTAAAACCTGTTAAAAAGTAAACATGGGCTGTGGTTTGGGAAGCATTCCCGCTCCCGCTGATGCCGAACCTCGCGTTGATTCCGGGGAAACAAAGATGTCCGGCGGCGGATTCGGATTCTAAACAGATGTGGACCTAAGTGAAGTGCAGGCAGCGCTGGGTCGCCCACAGAGGGCCTGATCAGAAACAATCACCTCTTGCTGTGTCTCACATGCAGCCAATAAACCACAGATGTGTCTCACTTCAACACTTTAGCATCGCTCCACACTCTCGCCTCCAGCGGAGACACACAGCCATGAAATAAATAGTCCCTACGCGGACGCTAACGTGCTTTACTCCATCCTGGGAGAAGGATGGAGCACTTGGACGCTGAATTATGGCTCTGCTAAAAACAAAGACAATGATAATAAAGAAAAAGGTCTTCTGCTCTTCAGAGAACAGAGAATTGTCCTCCTCCAGTGGACGCAGTAACAGCTAATCATCATTCAATCATGTCAGGCCTCCCACGGAGCCGCGTGTTGATGCATAAAGGCCCGAGAGCTTGTCTATTTTGGGCCGGAGCGAGACGACAGATGGGTTTTTGATTGCGGCGTGCGTCTAATTTTAAGGGATATTTTTTTTAAAATAACAATTGGGTTCATTAAAGCGGAATTTTTCAGGGTTTTACGTGTGAAATGTTCTGTTTAAAAGACGGATATCTCGCCTGTTGTGGTGTAAGGAGGACAGATGTTGATTTAGCTGCGACCCCTCAATCCGTCTCGTAAACCCGTGAAACTGACCCCAGACGCGGCTCTTGTGGATGTCTGTGGCCGCATCCGACCGCCCGCTTTAAACCCGTTAGCTTAAACGACGTCGCTTGTGTCGTCCTGGACCAGGAGCGGAGCAGATAGCGACCCCACGATCACAGTCCTTCATGTTTCAGGGTTCGATTCTCAGCCCGGGACACAAAAAGCTCAAGGGAGATGGGTCAAGATGATGTAAGTGGACCTGTTTTGGACGAGCACAGGGAGATGGATGGGTCTGAGCCTGAAAGGCTTTGTAGTGCGTGTTTACTTTCATGACATTGAGCCAGTATTTAAAAACACGGCTGCGCATTTTCCCTGTTCGGAGGCCTTTTTGGTATGTGCTCTGTACGTGAATGTATGGAGCTCCTGAATTACCCTCCTGATAAAACAGATCCCCAAGAGTCTTTAATGTCGCTCCAGGAAAACGTCTTTTTCCGCCTCCCTCCGTTGCTTTATGATGTTTAGATTTGTGACTCTAGCGTCAAACAACCGTCGAAACCATGAAATGAAAAATTTAGCTTGAAAATAGCCACGTGGGAAACGGAATACGTCCCTTTTTTCTGAATTATTTAACACTGACGACGGATTGACAACACGTTTAAATGTAAAGGTGGAATTATGGGGTGTCAGGATGGTCAGCAGGCGCCAAAAATGTTGACTTAACAGGAAGAACCCTTGAGCAGGACCTGCAGGTCCTTCTTAGCATCTTCTCTGTACAAAGTTTAGGGGGGAAATGAGGATTTTGGAGCTTTTAAGCTACTCCTGGGGTGTCCAGGCTTAAACCTTACAAAGCGGAAAAGTAACAAACTCAAGTTTCTGCACCAGAGCCATAAAACCCGTAGAAGAGTCGTTTGACACTTCCAGATGATGACTTCATTAAAAAAGTTACTGCGGTGGACGCAGCAATGTTACAGCGTATATTTCTTTTTTAGTGGATTCTCAGGGAAGAGCATGAGCCGGGGGGGTGGGGGGGTGGGGGTGGGTTGGAAGATGAGTTAGAGGGCTTCTGAACCACCAGCAGCAAGTTTATTGGTCACCCATAAACCTCCGATGATCCTCAGGATCACAGGTTACCCATAAAATGGTGTTTAAGCACATCCAGGAATGTTCTGAGCCAGAGGCTAGGTAGGTAAAAGAACACCGCCAGGGCCGTCGAGTTTACGACACCCCCAACCCCCATAAAAGCTGACAAGCTTTTAGCTGTCTCGGGGGACGCTGAAGACACTTTTCCTGTTGATCGGAATAGGGAATTCCAGGCTTTAGTGAACCAGAACAAGTGGGATCAATGCTTCTCTGGCGCTAAACCAATGAGCGGAGGAAGTGGGTGAGCTGGGGGGGGGTCGGGATGAGGAGAGGAAGAGGCCCTGCGTCTTCCTCTTCATACATGGCTGCACAACAGTGGGCCAGGCTCAGCGAGGTCAAGGTTTTGTGTTAATTCCACAAAACCGAGATTCCCGTTTGGATAAATCAGACTTGTTACTTGGTGATTTAAACTTGTTATCTGGATCGTCTCCTTGGCAGCGGGGAGTTTTTTTATGGAAGCCAGGGGAGAAAGACCAACCGACCGGTGTACGAAAATGATTTATTTGCCTCTTTCTTTTTCCTGCGAGGAAACCCGATACGCAGAATAAAATACGCACTTTGGCCGCATTGTCTGTCCACCGAATTCCAGACAGCACTTGAAGCTTTCATTGATAGGAATCAGGAGTTTCTCTCCAACCTGGGCCAGTTTGGTTCATGGCAGGAGGAAAAGCAGCTGCAGGTTCTCCGGGACTCCTGGGAAAAACACCCAAACTGCCTTTATCGGACCTTTTTAAGAAGATCTACATAAATGTAGGTTTTAGACAAGCTAACCTGCCTTCGGGCTAATGGTCGTCGGCGCTGCGCGGTCAAAAGACCCTTCCTGAAACGGTCCCTTCACCAAGGAACGGAGGTTTTATTACGATACGACACCACACAGAGAAAATAGAGCCACATGTTGTTTATTGTTCTATAAAATCCACATGAACGAGTCACCGGAACCAGATGGATCGCTGTGCAAACACCCCAGAGAGCCGCGAGTGTGACATTCATTTCCCGACGGTTAAAACTGCGGAGCGCCGTGCCGGGTGAGCGGCGTTTCAGGCAGTTTGGAGGAAACCAGCGACCAATGAAGGTCGCTGGGACCTGCAGCCTCCACAGAGAGAGTTCGGCCCAGATGGAGATGTTTGCCAGCACGTCGGGTGGGGAGGCAGCGTTCCAGGGAGACTGAAAGAGAAGCCTGCCGGTGCTGACGGACATGGCACAGAGCAGGGGGGGTGAGGGGGGGGCAGGAGATCAGTGTGAGCGCGGATTAAATGGAGCTGGAGAAATATCAAGCAGCAGAAATGGGGAAGATTTCAACAGGAGCGTAGAGCCAGATGTTAATACCCGGGGGGGGGTCAGGTGCCCCCCGGGGCTTCATTAGATGAACAAAATAAGAGTCCGCTGGTCGACCCGGGATGCTTTGGCCCCCTCTGGATGAGCTCTTCTGTCGCCCAGTACAGTCGCAGGGCGCTAACCGTCAAGGCCTGCTAGCATCACGCTCATTTTAGCATCAGTTTGATTCCCGACGCCGTTAAATCGCTTTCCAAGCGGGGAGGCTGGGATTGGCCGCAGAACGACTCGAGAAAACAGCGCGTTTGGTTCCTAAGTGTTGGTCAATACCTCATTTCCTCTTACCACTCACCTCTGACCCCCTACAGCGCTCTGCACGGCAATTTACTCTCTGGGCTCTAAGCCCCACACGGATTCAGGGCTGGTGGGGGGGGAAAACTGCAGTTCCAATGAGGTCAGAGGTGAAGTTTGTCCCCCTTAATGGAAAGTTCTCCCTTCACAACGTTCTCGATTCCCCCGACTGGAACTCGTGTTAATCTAAAGTGTGTTTAGAGCAGAAAATGGAGCGAAGCCGCACCGACCGCTGATGTCACGGCTGGAGTGGAGGCGCTCATGGGAGTCATGTGCCTCTCAGCTATTGCTCATAATAGTGGTAACGAGGCCGTACTCTCGAGGATTAAGCCGCTAAATAAACCTTCATTTGTGTCTTTATTGTGTTGTCGTATGTTATTGCTGTACCAAGCCCACAGCTTCCTACACAAACGACAATAAACATGTTTTTGAAGCGATATTTGGGTCTTGTGGAGACTCAAAGGGGGTCCTGAAAGGGGGTTAGTGGACACCAGCCCGAAGCGTTGGGTTAAGTTTCAATATTTCCTGTAACAAGTAAATAGCTGCCAAATCCGCGCCGCACTCCAGTGCCTGCGAACGTCCCTCTGAATTTTATAAAACGGCAGATGGTTCCGAGCGGTTTTGATTACTCGTCTCTGAAGAAAAGAGGAGAAATGAAATTAGTTTCCCTGTTGATCAGGAAAGACTGTCAAAAAGGATTCAGTGAGGCTCTGCTCCAGGTTTTTCCCTTCACGTTACAAGCCGAATGTAATTTAAACTCTGCTCAGCAACACGCCAAAACCTACAGTGAGAGGAGGTGGAAAACATTCCATATGGTGGGAACGCCATCCAAACGAGGGTCTCCGCAAAACAGGCGTTCGCAAATCCACCGGTTTTCCGGGATGAGGATCCGGACGGACTCCATTCTCCTTTGGTTCCCAATGAAAAAGGTGAAGCCTGTTTATCTGAGGAGGAACGATCCAAGACGCTGGTCTTAATGGGAACGCCGCGGTCCAGTTTACGCCGCTCCGTGGCTCTCATATGGAAGCGATTGGGCCGTGACAACCTGCTACGGCAGCGGGTCCATTTATCATGGTTTATAGCCCCCGATCGTTGTCAGATACTGGCTTTTGGGGGGGGTTCTGCTCGGCCTTGAAGGAGATTAGCAGGAGATTTAAACGGCAAAGTGGAGATTAAAGGCTGCTATTGAGCTCCGCTGCTTTGATCCCCCTCCCCCGCTTTGATAATCGTCCACTTTTGAAGACGTCGACGGGATCGGAACACGTGAGCGCCACACGGAAACGGGGCCCTCCGAGCTCTTTATTTGCCCTGCGGGGGTCACCGTCGTGACCCGAACCAGGCGAGCGGACCTGCGGAACACCTCCGCATTGACCAGCCGGAGATCCCAATCTGCCGGTTCTGCATTAGCTGCGGCAAAGCCAAATAAATGAGTTAAACCTGGTCCCGAAGCCCAGATCTGTGTATTTACCCGGAGGGCGCCGCCCCCCCGCCGGCTGTCGTCAGCTCGGTCTGATTTACGATCAGATTAGATCTCATCTGCTGCAGAGGTCTCGCTCCTCTCCCCGCACGCCGACTCCTGCGCACGCTTAACGGCGAGGCCCGTCCTGCCTGGGTTGGTTCCCCCACATCTGGATGCTTTTGTTTCTGCTAAAAGTGGGGGGGGGGCAGGTGTTGGAGCTTTTCTGCAGCGTCAGATCGCTTGTGTAAGCTGTGAATTTACACTTGCGGTGGTCCGAACACTGACTGCTTCCAAGAGGATGGAGGAAAAGTTCTGGGAATACTGGGATGAGACGTTTAACATTGTTCGGAGGCATCGCCAACGTTTGGCAGCAATAAACGAAGCTTTTAGATGGGCAAACGGTTTAAAATTAAAGTGTTTTTTTTAAAAGATTTGTCTTTAAAGGGAGACCAGGGTGAGGGTGGGTCGTGTCCTTTCTATTGAACGGTTCTTATCGTGATGCGTTTGAGTACTTGGTCGTTTTCTCCGAATTAGCTCTGCGGTTTTATAAGTCAAGCAATTCATGTGATTTAAGAAGAGAGAAAGCAGAGCTGGAGGCAGACGCTCGTTTATCTGCAGCCTGACCCTGAGTCCAGCCGGCACATTAGAACAAAAAAATAATAACTCCCTGAACACCGCAAATTTAATTTATGCTAGCTGTTGGAACGCCTTGTGCTAATTTATTTAGCAACTTTTAAAAGACTTGGAAAGAAAACAACTGGCTCAGGCCTCTGGCGTGGGGGGTGGGGATCTGAGGGGGGGTCCTGTTGGCTCCTTAATCAGGAAAAAAAAAAATGAATTGAATTCAATCAAATTAATCGTTGCGGGCCCTTTGATTTGCTAGGTGTTTTATTTCATTGTTGAGACCACACAGGCTCGTGTGTGTGTGTGTGTGTGTGTGTGTGTGGTGTGTGTGTGTGTGTGTGTGTGTGTGTGTGTGTGCGCACGTTCCCCAGCGAGGGCAGGAAACATCTCTCCATCTCTCCTCATAAGACCGACCTGAAAACGTGCACGTGGACTGACGTGCACCCCACACAGGCCCTGTCTGTGCTCCAGCATCAGCGACGGTTCTGTATCCACGGCAACGCCCTGGACCGGAGCTTCTCGGCGAAGGCGACTGTCACCCTGACCTGATCGCCAGGCGTTCACGCGCTCCTCATCCCATTTTTCCCTCTCAACCCAAAGCTGGTGTGATTCCATCTCCAGAAACGACAAATTCCACGTTGCATAAATAATTCGGATCGCCGGAGGGCGTCGCCTTCCATCGGGCTTTTGCTGTTTATTTAGTTTGAGGAGCTGTGAGGGATAATTCCGCCGTAAGTGCTGCTCGTTTCATTTGGGCCGAGGAGTTTATGGACGTCTTAACGAGTGTTGGTGAAGAGCTCAGCTGGTTTCCATTTTTCTGTCATCGGCGCTTTGCGTCTGAGCGCAAACGTCTGGAGCGCACGGTGAAATCCACACCGCCGCCTCCTGCCCTCCCCCTGTGAAGGATGCAAGATGTTCGGAGCGTGGAGGATGTTGCGGTCTACCGGCGTCTCTCCGGCAACGGCATGATTCTGTGCAGAGCCCCTTAGTGTGTGTGTGTGTGTGTGTGTGTGTGTGTGTGTGTGTGTGTGTGTGTGTGTAAACGTGGATTCGCTGGAGGTCACCTGGGGTCATGAGGTGTTCGACTCTCACTCCGTCTCAGGTGTGAAGCTCCTTTGACTCTTCTGTAATAGAGCGTAAAATAATAACACCCCCCCCCCACTGGGGTTGAAGCCCTCAGTTTCCACGGCGACGGGCAGCATTCAGGGCGGGGCGGAACACAATGTTTGGGTCAACACTTATGAGGTGGAGCGTGAGCGGACTGGGAGAGAGCCCGTTAGCGGGCGGCTCAAGTGCGCCTGAAAGACGCGGTGGGAGCGAAGCACTTGAGCGGCGAGGAGGCGTTTGCGTCCCGCCGAGGCACCTTCTTCAACCTTTCGCCCGCTTTCCAAACAAACGCCCGGCGCCGAGTGTGTCATGGCGAGGTCGCGCGGCAGTTCTTGTTGCAGCGACGCGTTGAAGGAGCGTCGTCGGGGCCAAACCAAACCTGCGCGGATTTATGGCGACGCCATTGCGCAGATAAATCTGCCTCGTGTGCACCGTCTGGCGAGCCCACACGCGGTACCGCGCAGCTAGCGTGTCTCCGTAAAGCACGAAGTCGCCACATCAGGATTGAAGTCTGTCGGGAACTGGGCTGAGGGTTCTCGGTTCGAGCCGTGCAGACGAAAACGGGGAGCTTCAGAGCACTGCTGAGGTACCCTTGAGCAAGGTACCGAACCCACAGCTGCTCATGTAGGGCCCTGCGATGACACCGGTAGCTCACCTGTTGTGTCGCCTCCCCGTGAACCCAAAAGGGATTAAGAAGACGGATTAGCATCGACATATTTAGCATTAATGCCACGGTTATTAGCATCATGGGACTGTTGAAGCGTGACCCCCTGCGGCGGTTTCTTCATCTTACGGAGGAAAAACAAAGATAAATCAAAAGGCGCCGAGACATTTCACCAGCAGCTCTTGACAATTTGTCCTCAGCAGCCGAACGCCACTCTGACGATGTCCACCTGCGTCTAAAGGGGGGCGGCGTTCCGTCGTGCTTTGCAGCAAATCAACCATCAAGTCGTCTGTGCGCGTTCCCAGACACTGTGGCTACACCCACAAAAATGTCCGACTATCAAATATTTACATTCATTCCTTCATCTGGGCTTGTCAAACGCGTCATTAAGAGCTCGCCACGACAGCCTTGGCGGCCAGAGAGGCCGTCGTTAGCCTAAAGGGACATCGGAAATTAAAAGGATGCCAAGATGACAATTGGACAAATTACGAGGCTAATTATCTAATCTCCTCAATATCGATAAAAATATCAATAGTTTTAAGCTTGCAGTCGTAAACGTGCGTCGTTCTTTCCGTGTTTTAATTGCTCCAGTTGGTTTGCAGGAGAGGAAGCTGAGGCAGTCGTCTTGAATTTATAGAATCTATTGAGCGCGTTGCGTCTCATTTATCACACAACGCCACAGGGAGCTGGCGGTATTTTTAGGAACGGTCATTTCATGTATCCAGCCATAGAGTCTTGAGAAAATAGCCGAAATTAGCAGGCTGAAAATGAGCGATGGGCTTGAATGTGGAATTCCTGCCTTTTCCCTGCGTCCGTCCTGTGAAACCAGGCTGGATTTCAGGGGGATCTGCAGCTCCTGCTTTCCCCCGGAGTGTCTGAAGACGCCTGTTTCCCAGAGTCCTCCGTGACCTGGGTCATCTTTATTTGTCCTGTTGGAACGTGTGCGTTTCTCAGGGCTCCAACGTGGGCAACAAAAGCTAGCAGCCGGTTGGTTCTGTCATCTGACCTTTCCTCATGTGGCAGATTCGCCATTTTCTTCCGCGTTACGACGTTTGAGCCGAGACTCTTCGGAATCCTCAAGATCGTGAGCATCAGAATCAAACGTTCTCCCTGTTCCGAGGACGACTGGTGTTTAAAACCGGGTTCACGTTGAGTTGAAGCTGCCGCGTTTCTGGAAAAAAAAAAGACTTGATGAATCTAAAATCTGATAAACATGCTTACATTAGTCGGGCGTTAAGCCACCGTCATGCTGGAGGAGGAAAACGGGCCGAAAGAAGCCCGAACGTCGTAGATCCGTCTTTCTGACCCCTGCCAAAATACGTTGTCTCGGCTGAAAAATAGAGGAAGCGCTTCCATTATAGCACTTAAAATAGACCGGGATCATATCTGAGCCTCCAGCAGAAGCAGCAACAGACCATCTACCAGCTTCCATTAAAATACAGGATGTCAGCTTCATGGTCAAAATAGATCCTTCATCCCCCCCCCCCCCCCCCAGTGCTGGACTGTTTAAAGATCCCCCAAAGGAATCTTTCAGAGAAGAGGTGAAGCGCTCCTCAACAACCAGAAGGACCCAGTTGTTGCTTCTTTCCAGTTCTTCCAGCATCATTATTGCCCCTGAGAAGGATTCAAACCCATAGCTGATGTAGAGGAGGTTGTCGCTGTTAAATCCCGAGTTAAATGTTTTATTTTAGTTGTAATTGAGCCGTCAGGTTCTCCCGTTTCGACGTTTTTCTTCCCTTCTGTCTTTGTTCAACTCACGGCACAAATGCAGACGCTCCCTTAAAGGGAGGATGTGACGTCATCATTAAAAATGGCTGCTTGTCTCCTGACTGTCTCGTTCCCGTCGTGTTTGTCCTCGAATGTCCTTGTTCGTGTCTCCTTGACCTTCTGTCATACCCTCGTCTGTGAAATCCTGTGAATTTGGGTCGTAACTCCGTCACCAGAGCTTTAAAACCCATTTCAGATGTCTGAGGGACTCAAGTGGATCCAGTCAGATGAACCGACCGGAACCGAGCCATGTGGACGCTGTCAGATCCCATAGATGAGTTCCAGATTGTAAATAGGAACTCTGGTGTTCAATTTTCCACCGATAACTGGTGAAAAAGCTGAGAGCTGGAGCCTCTCCCGGCCGTCCAGGGGCCAGAAGACACAAGGGGGGACAATTCCCCCAGTTCAGTGACAAATAAAGTTTAATCAGCCCTGTTCGTGAGTCCCAAATATTCATTATTATTATTGTTGAAGATTTGTAGAACTCGCAACGCTTCACAAATTTCCTACTTTTTCAAAAACCTGCCGCTGTGGCGATCCAACAGATCCGCCTGTGTCCAGTAGGGGGCGCCAAACGATGCCGCCTCAACAGGGCTAATGTGGAGGCTCTGATGGTGGGTTGATCCACTGCAGCGAAGGCGAGAGGAAGGAGATAAGTGCTGCGCTGCTGCTGCTGCTCATGCTGCTCTGCTGCTGCTGTATGACTCTGAGGGGGGACTTTACGTCCCACGGTCCCGCCAGCATCGTCCGCTGATTAGCCGCGCCAGAGGAATATCCTTCGCACCTCGTTTAAAAGCAACCTCATCAGAACACGCCGCCCTCCGCTTTAGCCCGGCTGAGTGCCGGAGATGCGACGGAACGCTCTCGAAAGCATCACAAATACATCTCCTCGCTCTGCACACTCATATATTATTCAACCCCCCGGGGGGGCTCTTTTTTTTCCCACTCCCAGACATTAAACAGGTTGCAGAAAGGTCAAAAGTAAAATTTTGCGAGCTACGTGTTAGCGCCCAAAGTGCACCGTCCATTTATCTTCCCGTGGCTTGGTGATAAACGGCTTGTTAATCTCAGTCCAAATCGACTCTGGTATTTAGGTGGTTACCAGGGTTACGCTCTCCGAGGGTGACACCGTCACGTTTCCCAGTTCTGCCTTTCCCAACGGTCCTTATCTCCCTGAAGTGATGGAGTGCAGGCAGTAGCCATTTCATCATGTCCCGGGGTTAATACAGCCATAAAGAAGGGAAGGTGATCGGGTCAAAGGTCGCGGCTGTGTGAAAGGAAATAAGGGAAAAGTGTGCTGTGAATCCAGTATTAAGGAAGGAACAAACAGAAAAGCCCAGTGACAACCAGGAACTGCCCCCCCCCAACGTTATGGGGGGGACGGGTTGGACTCTTTAATGGCTGCTGACCTGTTCAGGCCTCGCTGACGCGCATTCGTGTCGACCGGCGAGTCAAAAACGAGTCTTTTGTAACCACAAAGCAATAAATCGAGATTGTTTTCAAGCATTTATGGAAATCCCGACTGCAACCCCCCCCCCCCCCAGCAGCACTTGGTAATATATTTGGTATTAAGCTTCAGGAGATACCCCGAAACAAAAGACAAATCCCTTAAACTCTGCCTTAACATTTAAGGGGTTTTGAAAGATCTCTGCCTCCGTTCAGTGATCAGCTGACCTGAGGGGGTAAGGATGGGGGGGGGGGGGGGCGTTAGCATGGACCAGCACAGCGTAACTCCTCACATATGGGAGGGCGACGACGTTCCGTTTGGGCTCGGACCCAACGTTGTCCTGACAGCAGGAATAATGAAGTCCCAGTCTGGGTGCGTTGGTGCCCTGCGGTCTCCCCCTCGTCCTCGGCCCCCTCCAGAACCGCCCCCCTCCAGCGGGCCCGACCTCTGGACCCCCCCGTCTCTGTGACACCCCCTCATAATTACGACCTCGTCCTAATATCATCAGACCACGTGCAGCAAAGATGGCGCCCGTTCCTCGTGAGCGGGAGTCCGACTGCGGAGTGATGTCGACACAGCAGCGCCGTCACCAGAGACCCCCCCCCCCCCCCACCGCTCAATCGGGGGGGATGATCGATCGGGTCGGCTGCTTTTTGGAGCTGGAACCATAATACGAAGGCAGAGCTCAGAACCCTCGGCGGAGCGGGGCTGTAAATGCAGCACAGATGCCGTCTGCACGTCCCTCCGCTCGGCTCTGACCTCTTTCAAACGCTCCTGTCGTCCTCTCTCTTCCTTTTCCTCGCCTCTTTTCAACGAAAAGGCTGGAAATTCCTCAGCGGGATCCATTTTGACAGATGAGGTGTCTGCGGCAGGAGGCAGTTTTCATCTGTTCAAAAAAATAAAAAACCCAAAAACATTAAACAGGAACGATGGATTCCAACCGTCGCTAATCTGGATCCACTGGAACATGGAAGACGAGAGTTTACAAACCTCCTGGACCACTAATACCAGAACAAGAGTGAGGATTAGGAGGGATCACTGAGGGTATTGGGTTCCTGCCCAGACGTCACTGACCACCAGAATCTCACCTGATCCATCAGCGTGAACTGTTGTGCATTTAAAAAAAAATCATAATAATAATTTTAAAAAGCAGAAAAGCCCGGCGATGGCGCTGCGTGAGGGGAGACCTGTGGGAGACCCGTGGAGAGTCTGTTCTGCTGATAAATGTGGTGCTGCTTGTCGGCAAGCTGTAAAAATGACAGGAAATAGCGCCTAAGACTTCATTCAACATGTTTATTACAGCTGACAACCTTGGAGATGCAGCTCTTTATCCTGGAAACACGTCAAACGGGGTTCTGTTGTATAAACACTGTCATCTCGTCCCTGTCTGTACTGCAGACGTGCCCCCACCAGCCCCAACGCTGGTTTATTTATTGGTCCACTCAGTTTATCAGTTTGGGATCCTCATTTTACTGTCTGGTGCTGAACTGATTGGATTTAATATTCCAACAGGTTAAAAAGGGGGAATCTTGTAAAAAAAAAATTTAAAAAATGCACCAGGCAGAACCAGATTATCTCATTTTGCTGTCAAACCTTTAAAGATAATTTCCCTTGAGGGAGGCCGTGCACGCGCAGCACTTAAGATTACAGTAGATCGGGTTCCGGGAGGTACCGACGTCTTCTTTCACACCCGTAGTTCATGAAACCACATTAACACACTTGAAGCTCAACTTAAAATGTTTCCAATCTAAGGAAAAACAACAATTTTGACCGGGCCTGCTCATCCAGCATCATAAATAATCAGATGTGGTTCCCATGACAGCTGCTGCGGACAGACGTGGTTTACACACGCCGCTCTGCTCAAATAAACCGTACCAATGTAAAACCACTCTCAGGCCTCTTCAATCATCACATCTTCAATCTGTAATAAAGGATGTCATCGTCAAACCACTTTCTACCCCCCAAAGTCCACTTTGGGTCACGGTCCTGGTTATATATATGGCCTGTGGTGGTGCTCTGCTCCCACAGATAGCTGCTCTGATAGTTGGTTAACTTCCTCATGGGTGTCTTTAGATGTTTTATGTGTATTCCTGCAGCGCTCGCTGCTGCTGAATATCAGCTGGGTCAATATTGAGTTTGCCTGATAATATTCCTCTCAATCACCGCTTATTTTCTAATCATCTGACATCTGGCCATTGCTGTTTTTCTTCCAGATTGGCTGGGAACATAATGACCTCTTGTGTCCGTTTAAGAAACACGACTGAGGGTCAGAGGGTTGGGGTCCGGGCCACCAGCGGAGACAAAGCCTGACCCCTGGTGGCCAACATGGAGCACTGCACTTTAAACTTTTTTTTCTTTTCTTTCTTAAATTTTTATATAAGTTGTAATAAAATTAAAATCCATTCTTAAACCAAAACCATAGGTCATAAAGGATAAGCATTTAGTTAAGCTGGGGATCTGGGGTCTGCAAAGCGTACTGACATATTTAAATCTTGTGAAATAAAGTCCCCACAGCTTGATATTAGGTTGATACTTACTTTAAATATTCTATAGTTGACCGGATTTATAGCAAGTGCCCAGTTCTGAAAGATCAGATAGCTGGAGTGATGTGAAAATCAGGCCAGTTCTGTTTTGGGGTCTGCATTCAGAGCCGATTAGAAACAAGACAAAAAGCCCAACATCTCCCTCCCTTGTGTGTACCCCAGAAAATACCGAGCAGAATAATGAGCAGAAAACAGGGGGAGCTGGAGATGATGGGGGTGGGGGGGCATCTCCACAGCAACAGAGTGGAGCTGTTTGAGTCACATGGGCCAGCTTTCTATTGAAACCAGCCAGAAAAGGGCTGGAAGTTCATGTTGAGGAAGCTGATGGCAGTAACATGAGTGGAGTCCAACAGCACGGAGACATGACAGCAGAGCGTCTCTCTCTGAACGGATCTGCTGCTCTAGGGCTGCACGACCAGGGGATGAACTCCGCTCTGCATGGTGGGTTCCAGTGTCATTCTTATTCTGGTATCACGCCATTAAAATCGGCTGCGTTGATGTTTGTGAGTCACTAATTTGTTTGCTCAATGTAGGTGAAAGGCTGATGGTGGATGTTAGGTTGTCACTGTGTTTACATGTTCTAAAGCATCAGTAGCTAAATCTACCAGAACTATTGCACAATAGATACTTCCAGGAATATTACTTTTACTCATATTAAAAATTTTCAATCCATTGTTTTCACTTAAATTAGTATATTTCAATGCCGTCCAAGTACTTGGATTTAATTGCCAATCAAGCTGTTTCTCTACCCTTTACAGCTTCAATTAATGTACACTCAAAGGTCTTAAATATGAACACGCATCACCTTTAATAGTATTTTGGGAGGAACACAAGTTCCATCAGAAACAAGAGCAGCTCCTTCAGTTACCCCATCCTGCCACTAGAGGGCAACAAAGAGGTTTTGTCCTCATTTGAGGAGCGTTCCTATTCTTTTACAGAACGTCGTCTTATTTTTTTTTCTGCAGAAGTCAGAGTGTTGAACATTGTTTTCATCGGTCTGGCCCTGGTTATCCTCACCATCACCGGCCTGTACTGCATCACTTCCTGTTACCACCGCAGCAGGTGAAGCACAAACGGCACCAAGTCTATAATAATGCTTATTACAAGTGAAGTGAAGCTACAGATATCTTAAACTGAGCTCAATCCCCATCTTCTTCACCAGGCAGTCAAAAAGGGCCCAAGTGTATGAAAAGGCAGTGACCCGAAGGGACTCGCCTGAACCCGTGGCGGTTAAAGCCGTGAAGAGGTCGGCCAGCTTCGTCAACCCTCTGACCTTCTTCAGGAGACCAGAGAGTCAGAAGGACTCCAAGATCTATTATATCTACACCAACCCACTGCCTGTCGGGCTGAAGGAGGAGGAGGAAGAAGAGAGAATGAGGGCGGCGGAGGAGACGCTGACGTTCCACGAGTTCCCCAACCATCCAGAGAGCGGCATCATCCTGGACCCCCCCATATTTTACATGCAGCTTTAGTGGAAAGAAAAGAGATCAGCACCAGAAAGTGGGCTGAGGAGACCCCCTGGAGACCACATGGTTTCCCTCTGTGATCTAGGCCTGGCAAAATAACCCCATAGTGTGCGTTGTGTACATTTAGAACAGGAAATAAACGTGTAAACCAGCAAAGTTCTTGCTCAATTGTGTCAATGGTCTTTTAATAAAACTGTAGATATGATGGGTTTTACAAAAGATGCCGAGTGTGATGAGGCAGAAGATGACGAGGACGACAACAACAATGATCACTGCTGTCAGACGGGCTCCAGGGAAGCCTCAGATGACTGGCTGGGTCTCTCTGACCAGCCACTCCAGGGCCTCCTTCCTGCCCTGCCGCTCCAGCTCTGCTCCAATCACCTCCCGGCACGTCCTGTGGTACTCGTTCAGCCAGTCCCGCTGCAGGAGGGAAGAGAGGTCACACCGGTGCACGTGCCTTTGGAATCTTAATAAGTCACCCATGAAAACCAGGCGTGACATCACGCAGGTTGATTTATATATATTTAATTCTTACCTCCTTCTGGGTGAGCAGTGCTGTGTTTATCATTTTCACTTGAATAGGAACCAGAGTGAGGGGCTCAAACGTCAGGCTGCCCCTGTTCCTGTAGTTGTACTAAAATAAAACGAGAAAATTCACTTTCCCGAGCGATTTTGACTCCGGGTGCCCAGATCCAGCCGGGATTTCTCTCCTACCGGTTCCTTGGTGAAGCAATTATCTGCCTGGTAGGACAGAAAACCCGGCTGGAGGACTGGGTCTGGGCATCCCTGGTCTACCATATTAAAAGACTTACTTTTGGCTGCGCAGGTACAACCAGAACAACGTTTTCAATACGAATTCCAAAAGCTCCGTCCTCATAATAACCAGGTTCTGAAGCAAAAAGGAGACATTTCTGCTGAAAATCCAGTTTATACTCTACATCCACTCAAGCTATTCTAGCATAATTGTATATTGAGCTGCATGTATCTATCTCGGGGGTCACTGAGCGAGGCAGGGACACACCCAGGACAGGTTCATACCATCACTGACGATCATTCCAGCTTCCAGAGGTTCGTCAGCAAAGGTCTTGTAGCTGATGCCGCAGGGTCCCTCATGGACGTTGAGGAAGCAGCCCACGCCGTGACCGGTGCCGTGTAGGTAGTCCAGCCCCGAATCCCAAAGGGCAGCACGGGCGAAGGAGTCCAGCAGGTGACCTGAGGGGGGAAACCGGCATGTTTATCACCAGCTGTCATAAAGGGTCACGGACGCGCTCGGGATCAAATCTGTGGGAACCTTTGGTTCCGTTGGGGAAAACTGCAGCACTGACGGCTATGTGTCCCTTCAGGACGTAGGTGAAACACTCCTAGGAGAGAGGAAGACACACAAGAGAGGAGATAATATGACTATGTTGACCACTTAAACGTGGATCCGAACAAAGCTTGAGTAAAAGCACCTTCTCAAAGGCAGATGGTGTCCCGAAGTGCACCGTGCGCGTCACATCTGTGGTTCCATCACTACCAAGAGATGGAAATACATTTAATTAACAAACAACGATCCCTTGGATCCACTGATTCCGTGGATCTGCGTGTATTTGATCATGACGATGCTGTTTACATGTACTGAGCCCCAGAGTCGATCAGGTAAACTTCATTCATAGAGAGGGTTCTGTTGGTTTCAGGCAGGGGTCTTCAGGAAAAAACAGAACAAGTCAGGGTGTAAAAAAATATATATATACGTCCCATCGAACCGTTATAACCCCATCGGATTTGTTTGACTTCAGCAGACTGACCTGTAATGTATGACTGCTCCATTTGGACCCACACTGGAGATAGTTGGGAAACTGAGACCAACAAAATCTTTCTGTTGGCTGGAAAACACAGAGTCCATCAGAGAGAGGGAGAGAAAAGGGAGCAAAGGAAGAGGGAATTTAAAGAAAATCATTTGTTGTGGGTGAGGTGCATCTGCGTGTCCAGCAGAGGGCGCTATAAGACAATAAAATGCCCTTAAACTGACTAAAGTAGCCAAACCTGCCTCATGCATAAAAAAAGAATGGACTTACCTCCGTAACTCTTCAGCTTTATCAGCAGCAGAGATCTCGGTCACGTTGCCTTTAGGAATCTATATGTCACCAATCATCAAAAAAGGGTGTTATGAATAGATTTGAACTCTAACTGCTGTTTTGCTTCCTCAAATACGAATATAAATCCAAGTACCTCTTTTTCCAACCAGGCAAAGAGCTCACACAGCGCGACCGCATCTTTGATCTGTTGGGGAGAAACTATGAGTGGAGTCCGTGACTCTTTTAGATGTGACTGTACAGATACGGCTCTTACATGAGCCACTTTCATGCCCTGGATCTCAGTGGCGTTCTTCACGGCCTTGGACAGGCAGAGAGGAGTGTATGGAATTGGGCTCCTGTTGGCCTGACAAAAGACAACAGCAAAGGTTTGAAGCCTGAGCAAGCAGAAGGCATTCCCCCTAAAACAGACGATATCTTAAAGATCTCTTGTCCTCTGCATTACCAGCTCTCTCTCCTACCTTGGGGAGGAGCTGCGTGAGGGCGCGGCTGGCCTTGTCGCAGATCCAGACTTTGTCTTTGGGGCCGAGCGCCGCGCAGATGGCCTGCAGCTCGGTGTAGACCGACTCGTACGGGAACGTTAGGATTCTCAGCTCGGGCTTGCTGGGAGCGTCCAGCTCGAGGTGTCCTCTCAACGCGGGGTCAGTCAGACGCTTCGTGTCCACGAAGAGTCTGCGGGGACGAAGAAGAGGGCTTTACTGTACCCTGGCCAACACACCTAATCAAACAGTTACCATATAGATGCCCTGATGTGCATCTTATTCGCCTGATTATTCCTGTTTTGTGTGTTGTTTTACTGATTATTACCTTATTGTATTCAGCCCCACGATGGCATAGGCAAAGAAAACTGGGTTGTACTCAATGTCTGCACCTCGGAGGTTAAAAAGCCCTGGAAGAAAGACAATATATTTTTATTTTAACACCGTTGACCTCAGTGCAAACCTCCCTGAGTGTAAAATAACAGTGTTATTACTGAACTGCTCTTCAACCTCTGCACACGCCGCGGCTAATAAACACCCATCGAACCTCCTCCTCCGAACGCTACCTGATGACAATCCAAATCACCATTACTCTAATTAATACTGACTCGCGAGTCACGACCCAAACAATCAGAAACAAGAGCTCATTAGTGAACAAGGCTCCAAAACGGATCTGGAGGAACACCCCCCGCTGGCCTGGGTCCTTGGATCGTGAGCCGATGTCAAACCACGGGAGATTATGTAACGCCCGATGGGCCGAGCTGCTGATTCCATCGGGACGACTCGGACGCAGTTTGGATAAAATATACTCTTGCTTAAAAAAAATAAATCAAAAACTAGAGTATTTCAGCAGGTCCACCAGTTAAATAAGCTTCTATGGGACTGAAAATATAGGGAAAAGCGTACACGCAATCTCATCCAGAGCCGTCGCAACGAACCAGCTGATTTTCCTTTCGGTCATCTTGGCT